>NC_090366.1:12750986-12774357 GCF_035084215.1 Heptranchias perlo | reverse complement strand
TCGTCTTTCTGTGTTGATCAGGGGGATTGCAAACTTTTCTGTATGAGACTTCTTTCCCACCTCCACTTAAAAAGGACTGACACACTCCCGGGGACCCCCCCTGTAAATACTGACACACTCCTGGGGACCCCCTGTAAATACTGACACACTCCCGGGGACCCCCTGTAAATATCGACACGCTCCCAGGGCAGGTCCAGCACGGGGTTAGATACAGAGTAAAGCCCCCTCTACACTGTCCCATCAAACACTCCCAGGGCAGGTACAGGGTTAGATACAGAGTAAAGCTCCCTCTACACTGTCCCATCAAACACTCCCAGGGCAGGTACAGGGTTAGATACAGAGTAAAGCTCCCTCTACACTGTCCCATCAAACACTCCCAGGGCAGGTACAGGGTTAGATACAGAGTAAAGCCCCCTCTACACTGTCCCATCAAACACTCCCAGGGCAGGTACAGGGTTAGATACAGAGTAAAGCCCCCTCTACACTGTCCCATCAAACACTCCCGGGGCAGGTACATTGTACAGTGTGACATTGTCCCATATGCCACATTAGTGTCCTGTGGCCAATCAGAGTGCAATAGTGAATCACACAGTGACTCATTCATAAAGTGACCACAGGTACAAAACAGACTGTGAGATGTTGGGAATGAAAAGAACCAGTGAGATGTGTGGAATAAATCTGCTTAATTATAATTGAGTTAAATAATGTTTGCTCATTTCGGCACTAGGGGAACAAAGATATGAACTACAACAACAACAACCTGCATTTATATAGCGCCTTTAACATAGTAAAACGTCCCAAGGCGCTTCACAGACGCGATTATCAAACAAAATTTGACACCGAGCCACATAAGGAGATATTAGGACAGGTGATCAAAAGCTGGGTCAAAGAGGGAGGTTTTAAGGAGCGTCTTAAAGGAGGAGAGAGAGAGGCGGAGAGGTTTAGGGAGGGAATTCCAGAGCTTAGGGGCCCAGGCAGCTGAAGGCACGGCCGCCAATGGTGGAGCGATGGAAATCGGGGGATGCGCGAGAGGCCAGAAATTGGGGGAGCGCAGAGATCTCGGTGGGTTGTCGGGCTGGTGGAGGTTACAGAGATAGGGAGGGGGGAGCGGGGTGAGGGGGCCATGGAGGGATTGGAACAGGAGGATGAGAATTTTTAAATGGAGGCGTTGGTAGACTGGGAGCCAATGTCGGTCAGCGAGCACAGGGGTGACGGGGGATCGAATTTTCAATACTTATAAATAAATATGCAAAACTTTATTATAATTCAGAATTGAAATATGTTATTCCGCAAAGATTTTCATATTGAATGTAAAAAATTTATACATTTTCAATTTGACGGAGCTTTCATAATCTACTGATGGTGGGAGCAGATTCAGTCGTAAGATCCAAAAGGGGAATTGGATAAATACATGAACAGGAAAAATTTGCAGGGCTATGGGGATAGGGCAGCAATCAGTTATGGACTCAAGTCTCTGGAGTGGGCCTTGATCCCACAATCTTCTAACTCAGAGGCAACAGTGCTACCAATAGATCCATGGCTGTCACATTTTCCCATCCTCGGGGCTACCAAAAGCACTTCACCGTCAATTAAATGCTTTTGAAGTGTAGTCACCATGGTTCTGTAGCCAAACCTCACAGACAACTTACGCACAGCGAGGGCTCGATTGAGATAATGACCAGCTAACCTGTCGGTCAAGGGCAGAATGTTGTCCAGGACACTGGGACAGCTTCCCCGTTCCTCTTCCCAATAATGGCCGTGGAGATCTTTCACGTCCCGCCTGAGAGGGGCAGACGGGGGCCCTCGGTTTAACGTCTCATCCGAAAGACGGCACCTCCGACAGTGCAGCGCTCCCTCAGTACTGGGCACTGGGACAAGGCTGGAATCCAGAGATTTCTGATCAGGAGCGTTATCAACTGAGCCAATTTTGCAGGCTGGTGGATCCACATCCATCCCAAAGTCCAGTTGACCAATCCTGCAACAAACCAGAGAGAGGAGGAGAGTTACTACAGGAGATAAACAAAGACCTGTCCAGCGGTGTATAGTTGAACTTATTTTTTTTTATTCGTTCACGGGATGTGGGCGTCGCTGGCGAGGCTGGCATTTATTGCCCATCCCTAATTGCCCCTTGAGAAGGTGGTGGTGAGCCGCCTTCTTGAACCGCTGCAGTCCGTGTGGTGAAGGTTCTCCCACAGTGCTGTTAGGAAGGGAGTTCCAGGATTTTGACCCAGCGACGATGAAGGAACGGCCGATATATTTCCAAGTCGGGATGGTGTGTGTGATTTGGAGGGGAACGTGCAGGTGGTGTTGTTCCCATGTACCTGCTGCTCTTGTCCTTCTAGGTGGTAGAGGTCGCGGGTTTGGGAGGTGCTGTCGAAGAAGCCTTGGCGAGTTGCTGCGGTGCATCCTGTGGACGGTACACACTGCAGCCACTGTGCGCCGGTGGTGAAGGGAGTGAATGTTTAGGGTGGTGGATGAGGTGCCAATCAAGCGGGCTGCTTTGTCCTGGATGGTGTCGAGCTTCTTGAGTGTTATCACTTAAGAGACGAGATATTTCATCTGGAGATGAGGTGCCACCTGGGGGTAAATTTTCGAGTTCCTGCAGATAAAACTGACATTATGGATCGGCTGCTCATTACAGAAGCTACCCTGAGCTTAGTGAGTGGCACTCTCGTCTCTGGGTTAGAAGGTCGTGGGTTCGAGCCCCCACTCCAGAGACTTGAGGACAATAATTATATAGAATGTACAGCACAGAAACAGGCCATTCGGCCCAACTGGTCTATCCCGGTGTTTATGCTCCACACGAGCCTCCTCCCTCCCTACTCCATCTCACCCTATCACCATATCCTTCTATTCCTTTCTCCCTCATGTGTTTATCCAGCTTCCCCTTAAATCCATCTACGCTATTCACCTCAACTACTCCTTGTGGGAGCGAGTTCCACATTCTCACCACTCTCTGGGTAAAGAAGTTTCTCCTGAATTCCCTATTGGATTTATTAGTGACTATCTTATATTTATGGCACCTAATTTAAGTCTCTCCTACAAGTGGAAACATCTTCTCTCCGTCTACCCTATCAAACCGTTTCATAATCTTAAAGACCTCTATCAGGTCACCCCTCAGTCTTCTCTTTTCTAGAGAAAAGAGCCCCAGCCTGTTCAGCCTTTCCTGATAGTTATAACTTCTCAGTTCTGGTATCATCCTTATAAATTATTTTTGCACCTTCTCCAGTGCCTCTATATCGTTTTGATAATATGGAGACCAGAACTGTGCCCAGTACTGAGGGAGCGCTGCACTGTCGGAGGTGCCGTCTTTCGGATGAGACGTTAAACCGAGGGCCCCGTCTGCCCTCTCAGGTGGATGTGAAAGATCCCACGGCCACTATTTTGAAGAAGAGCCTAGGGGAGTTCTCCCTGGTGTCCTGGGGCCAATATTTATCCCTCAACCTACACCTAAAAACAGATGATCTGGTCACTTATCACATTGCTGTTTGTGGGATCTTGCTGTGCGCAATTTGGCTGCTGTGTTTCCCAACATTGCAACAGTGGCTACACTTCAAAAAGTACTTCATTGGCTGTAAAGGCGCTATATAAATGCAAGTGCGTTTTTTAAAAATTCGATTTTCAAAGCGAGCAAAAATATAATAACAGGAAGTCAAATGGCGTAGACAGGAAGTGAGAGCAGGTATAATATTTCTGATTGGCTGGAGCAACGCTCTGGTAGACAAAACCAGAAGTGCTCCTTATTGAATTCAGCCACTCAGAAGGACCTCTCCCTGTCAAGAAACAGTAAGTACCAGATACAATATAAAAACTCACTTTGATCTAAGTTATGAAAGTACGAGACTCACATCACAGCTCTCAGTTTCAACCAACCGTTTCTCGATCTGTTTCAAGGGGAGATGATCGTCATAATTTCTGCTAATTCTTCATTGTTGGAAAACAAAGTCTCCCATTTCTATTGTGCCTTTCACAACCTCAGGAAATCCCAAAGCGCTTTACAGCTAATGAAGGACTTTCTCTGAAGTGCGGTCACCGTTGTAACGTAGGAAACACGGCAGCCAATTTGCGCACAGCAAGATCCCACAAACAGCGATGTGATAAATGGCCAGGTAATTCACCACTACTCTCTGTTTCCTGTCACTTAGCCAATTTCGTATCCATGCTGCCACTGCCCCTTTTATTCCATGTTGCTTCAATCTTGATGACAAGCCTATTATGCGGCACTTTATCAAACGCCTTTTGAAAGTCCATATACACCACATCAACCACATTGCCCTCATCAACTCTC
Organism: Heptranchias perlo; assembly: GCF_035084215.1. Classification (NCBI taxonomy): domain Eukaryota; kingdom Metazoa; phylum Chordata; class Chondrichthyes; order Hexanchiformes; family Hexanchidae; genus Heptranchias; species Heptranchias perlo. The sequence goes on along the minus strand of NC_090366.1, from coordinate 12,770,069 downwards.
TCTGTTACCTCATCCAAAAACTCTATCGGGTTCGCTAAACATGATTTGCCTTTGACAAATCCGGGCTGGCTTTCCTTAATTAATCCACTTGTCCAAGTGACTGTTAATTCTGTCCCGGATTATCGTTTCTAAAAGCTTCCCCACCACCGAGGTTAAACTGACTGGCCTGGAGTTGCTGGGTTTATCCTGACACCCTTTTTTGAACAAGGGTGTAACATTTGCAATTCTCCAGTCCTCTGGCACCATCCCCGTATCTAAGGATGTTTGGAAGATTATGGCCAGTCCCTCCGCAATTTCCATCCTGAATTCCCTCAGCAACCTAGGATGTATCCCATCTGGACCGGGTGACTTATCTACTTTAAGTACAGCCAGCCTTTCTAGTACCTCCTCTTTATCAATTTTTAGCCCATCCAGTATCTCATCTACATCTTCCTTTACTGAGACCCTGGCAGCATCTTCTTCCTTGGTAAAGACGATGCAAAGTATTCATTTAGTACCTCAATCATCCCCTCTGCCTCCATGAGTAGATCTCCTTTTTGGTCCCTAATTGGCCCTACCTCTCCCCTTACTACCTGTTTACTGTTTACATGTCTATAGAAGACTATTGGATTCCCTTTTATGTTGGCCGCCAGTCTATTCTCATACTCTCTCTTTTTCCCTCTTATTTCCTTTTTCACTTCCCCTCTGAACTTTCTATATTCTGCCTGGTTCTCACTTGTGTTAACAACCTGACATCTGTCATATGCCCCTTTTTTCTGCTTCATCTCACTCTCTATCTCTTTCGTCGTCCAGGGAGCTCTGGCTTTAGTTGCCCTACCTTTCCCCCTCGTGGGAATGTACCCAGACTGTACCTGAACCATCTCCTCCTTAAAGGCCGCCCATTGTTCGATTACAGTTTTGCCTGCCGATCTTTGATTCCAATTTACCCGGGCCAGATCTGTTCTCATATCACTGAAATCAGCCCTCCTCCAATTGAGTATTTTTACTCTAGATTGCTCCTTGTCCTTTCCATAGCTAATCTAAACCTTATGATATTATGATCACTGAGAATATGGAACCTTCCTAAATATCTCTGAAACCACACTTAGTAAGAAGGTAAGAAATAGGAGCAGGACTAGGCCATTCGGCCCCTCGAGCCTGCTTCGCCATTCAATAAGATCGTGGCTGATCTTCGAACTCCACCTTCCCGCCTGATCCCCATGTCCCTTGATTCTCCTAGAGTCCAGCCTCGAACATACTCAACGTAACTGCACTGTGGTTACACTACTGAATTTAAGCATCTGTATTCAAACAGAACCAGGGGCTAACAATAACACCAGGGGGGCTTAAAATTGGATTGGCCCACCATCATAAAAACTGCCCAATTTATAGTTCTGTCGAAATCCACAGCCCACTCACCATGCCAGTTTTAAATTGGAAATCTCCCCTTCCTGAGTAGCTGCCAAGATAGCATACAAGGCTACGGACCAAATGCTGGAATATGGGATTAGAGTAGACAGGGCTGATGGCCAGCGCGGACATGATGGGCCGAAGGGCCTCTATCCGTGCTGTATAACTCTATGACTCTATGACTCAGTGGGTAGTCTTTGAGTCAGAAGAGCAGGGCGAGTTCTTCTCACTACCCTGGGGGCCAATGTTTATCCCTCAACCAACATCACTGTTAAAAAAACAGATTATCTGGAGTTTATCACATTGCAGTTGTATTTATTCGCCTGCTGTGAGTTTAGACAGTAAATATAATCTCAATCTGTAAAGATAAAAAAAAAATCTGAAGACAGAGTGAAGTTTGAATGTTTTATTTGAGTTCCATATTCCACTTCTCTCAAGTTTCTATTAAAATCGATAATTTATTGGAATTTAATCTCCTTGCTCCTATTCTCTTCCTAACCCGCTCCATCCCGAGATAACTCCCCTTGACATTCAACGGCATTACCATCGCCGAATCCCCCACATTCTGGGGGTCACCATTGACCAGAAACTTAACTGGTCCAGCCATATAAATACTGTGGCTGCAAGAGCAGTTCAGAGGCTGGGTATTCTGTGGCGAGTGACTCACCTCCTGACTCCCCAAAGCCTTTCCATCATCTACAAGACACAAGTCAGGAGTGTGATGGAATACTCTCCACTTGCCTGGATGAGTGCAGCTCCAACACTCAAGAAGCTCGGCACCATCCAGGACAAAGCAGTCCGCTTGATTGGCACCCCATCCACCACCCTAAACATTCACTCCCTTCACCACCGGCGCACCGTGGCTGCAGTGTGTACCATCCACAGGACGCACTGCAGCAACTCGCCAAGGCTTCTTCGACAGCACCTCCCAAACCCGCGACCTCTACCACCTAGAAGGACAAGAGCAGCAGGCACATGGGAACAACACCACCTGCACATTCCCCTCCAAATCACACACCATCCCGACTTGGAAATATATCGGCCGTTCCTTCATCGTCGCTGGGTCAAAATCCTGGAACTCCCTTCCCAACGGCACTGTGGGAGAACCGTCACCACACGGACTGCAGCGGTTCAAGAAGGCGGCTCACCACCACCTTCTCAAGGGGCAATTAGGGATGGGCAATAAATGCCGGCCTCGCCACATCCCATGAACGAATAAAAAAAAAACGTTCCCACCCACAGTACTAGTTTGCTCCCACTCTCCATCGGCTTGTTAAATGTCCTCTGTGCATTATATTAGTGTGACTATGTTTCAAAAGCACTTCATTGGCCGTGAAAGTCGCCCTGGGGTGGTGAAAGACGCTACAGAAATGCAACTTGTAGGGTTTTCCGATTGTGTGAGGGTCATTCAGCCTTGCTGGTCACAACCGAACTTATTTACGGCCGTAGGTCTGGGCTTACCCTTAGGAATCACACTGAAGGATGAAGAATAATGATTGAACAGTAAAAGTGTGTTTAATATGTACAGCAAATCTCAATATGGCAAATCCGTTGCTAACATTCCTATAGGACTACAAACAAATAGATTACTTCCCCTTGGACTTCTTAAACTAAGCCCCTCCGTGTTCCCTTACTGTTAACTCCCAACACTCCACTGCTAAGCTTTGGTCGGGAACACGCAGAGGGAAGTCTCCACACGGCTGTGAGTTGAGCATTCTGCAGGCTGCGGTTGAAATATTCACCCTGCCGACTTTGGCTGCCGGGTCCTGTCTTCTACGGTCGAAGTCCTTAGGGGCCGTACCCCTTCCTTGGGGCACGCGGCTTCCTTCGGTCCTGCTTGTAGAGAGAGCGGCCCGCTGTGATCTTCTGACGTTGTAGAGCTGGTGTCCCTTTGACATCCGCTGTTCGACCCTCTCCTTCCTGATGCTGCGACGGTAACACTGTTGTCTGGCTGATCCAGTCAGACGGTGCAAGCGAATGGTCCCCTGGAGAGAAAGCTTTGTTTGAATGTTTATTATTTTCCCCCCTCTCATCTAGCTGGTTTTGGGGGACGATGGGAACTGCTGATCTTGCGTACTATATGAGGTGTGAACTGTTTCCAAGTGGGTTTTGTTGTCCCGACCGACCGACTGACTTAATTATATCAACTGGTGGATTTCATTGTCTCCTTAGCCAACTTGGATGTGGAGATGCCGGTGATGGACTGGGGTGGACAAATGTAAGGAATCTTACAACACCAGGTTATAGTCCAACAATTTTATTTGAAATCACAAGCTTTCGGAGATTATCCCCTTCGTCAGGTGAGTGAAGGGTTCTAAAAACGCATCGCATATATAGTCAGAGAACAATGCCTGGTGATTACAGATAATCTTTCCAACTGACCCCTCGGCTGGGAGATGATCGCAGTATTCAGTATTATGTGTATTCAGTGTACTGGGATGTAATGTTTTCCGTGGCTAGCCTGTCTGAACACCAACGACACCTTTGATTGCTGTGATCGTCTCCCAGCCGAGGTGTTATAGGGGGCAGTTGGAAAGATTATCTGTAATCACCAGGCATTGTTCTCTGACTATATATGCTATGCGTTTTCAGAACCCTTCATTCACCTGACGAAGGGGATAATCTCCGAAAGCTTGTGATTTCAAATAAAACTGTTGGACTATAACCTGGTGTTGTAAGATTCCTTACATTTGTCCACCCCAGTCCATCACCGGCATCGCCACATCTTAATTATATCAACCAATGGATTTCATTGTCTCCTTAGCCAACGTGGAGCCAGTGATGATGTAAGGCAATGTCTCTGTTGGGTGGAGTGGGATTTAATTCAAAAGCTTGTCCTTTCTGGTCTGGGAACTACATTTTAAACAGGGCCCTTTTTGAAGAAAATTGGGGTTTTCCCCTGGCTAATTATATCTTGGATTGAAAATGATAATCTTACGACATCTTTCTACAGTTAAGATTCAATATCAAATGCTCCAGCCCCTAAGTTGTGTGTGGGTGTGAATCATTTTTTCTGATTTCCTTAAATCATTTTGCAGCACCCGTTCCAGGCGGGGACGGGGGGGTTTCCTGTATTTTTTGACTTAGTGGAGGTGAGATTATTTATTGTCAGGCTGGCTCTGTCAGTGCACCACCCCTGTATGACCCACATTACTCAGAGGGAAGGTAAGATAAGTTCTGTGGCACGCGGGTGATTCAAATAGTTCACAGGTCACTTAAATAAAATCATATATGACTGGAAGAGTGAAACTAAGAAATAAACTATCTCTCTCCGCCTCCTTCTCTCTATCTCTTATTCTCTGCCTATCGCAATCTCTTTTACTCTCTCTCTCTCTATCTTTCTGTCTTTGCCACTCTCTTTCATGCCTCTCTCTCTGTGCCTCTCTCCCTGTCTGTCTCTCTCTCTGCCTCTCTATCTCTCTCTGTATCTCTGTCTCTCTCTTTCTCTGTGTCTCTCTGTCTTTGTTTCCCTCTCTGTCTTTCTCTCTCTCTCTGCTTCTGTCTCTCACTCTGTCTCTCCCTGCACCTCTGTCTCTGTGTCTCTCTGTCTCTCTCTGTATCTCTGTCTCTGTGTGTGTCTCTCTCTATCTTTGTCTTTCTCTGTCTCTCTCTATGCCTCTCTCTCTCTGTGTCTCTCTATCTCTGTCTCCCTCTCTGTGTCCCTCTCTCTGTTTTTCTCTCTCTCACTGCCTCTGTCTCTCTCTCTCTCTATGCCTCTCTCTTTCTGTGTCTCTCTATCTCTGTCTCCCTCTCTGTGTCCCTCTCTCTATCTCCCTCTCTCTCTCTCTACCTCTGTCTCTCTCTATCTTTCTCTCCCTCTGCCTCTGTCTCTCTCTATCTCCCTCTCTCTCCGCCTCTGTCTCTCTCACTGTCTCCCTCTCTCTCTGCCTCTGTCTCTGTCTCTCTCTCTCTGCCTGTCTCTCTCCATCTCCCCCTCTCTCTATCTCTCTCTGCCTCTCTCTCTCTCTGTCTCTATCTCTCACCATCTCCCTCTCTCTGTCTTTCTCCCTCTCTCTCTGCCTCTGTCTCTCTGCATCTCCCTCTCTCTGTCTCTCTCTATCTCTCTCTGCCTCTGTCTCTCTCTCTCTCTATCTGTGTGTCTCTCTCTCTCTCCATCTCCCTCTCTCTCTCTATCTCTCTCTGCCTCTGTCTCTCTCTCTCCCTCTCTCTGTCTCTCTCTGCCTCTCTCTCTCCCTGTGTGTCTCTCTCTCCATCTCCCTCTCTCTGTCTCTCTCCATCTCCCTCTCTCTATGTCTCTCTCCATCTCCCTCTCTCTATCTCTCTCCATCTCCCTCTCTCTGTCTCTCTCTCTCTCTGTTTCTCTCTCTCTCCATCTCCCTCTCTGTGTGTGTGTCTCTCTCTCCATCTCCCTCTCTCTGTCTCTCTCCATCTCCCTCTCTCTGTCTCTCTCTCTCCCTCTCTCTGTCTCTCTCTCTCTCTGTTTCTCTCTCTCTCCATCTCCTTCTCTCTGTGTGTGTCTCTCTCTCCATCTCCCTCTCTCTGTCTCTCTCCATCTCCCTCTCTCTGTCTCTCTCCATCTCCCTCTCTCTGTCTCTCTCTCTCTCTGTTTCTCTCTATCTCTATCTCCCTCTCTCTGTCTCCTTCTCCCTCGCTCCATTTGGCAGATTCACGTGCTTCGGGTGAATACGCTACTTCAGACAAGGAGTGTTTTAATTCCTTCAGGGGACCTAAAGTTGAGGTAAGGACCCTCCTTGTTTACTGTGCAGCTCCGTCACCCGATCGCAACATCTGCCATTGGTCGAATTTCATTTTTAAAGGGATAAAAGGTGTCTGAAACGTGGAGTGGACCAAAACGAAGGGAGGGTGCTGAGCTGTGAAGGCTGTGTCGGAGGATCCAACTACTGTGTTCAGTCCACAGTGCACCAACTCTCGTTCCTGGGACAGGATTGGCTTTAGAGAACGGAGCCTCGGGAAACTTTTCACAAATTCAGGAGGAAATTAGGACTTGATCTGGCCGAGGAGCTGAGCGTTAGGAGAGACTCGCGGCTTTAAATGCTTTCTGGAAACACAGGGGGTTGCAGGTTTGATGAGTCCATTGCGAAGAATTATTTCCACTGGTCGGTCATCAGAGGGCATGAATTTAAGATCAGCGCCATGGATTTGAGAGATTTTTTTTTTTAGCAAAGAGGGTTGTCAGGATATGGAATTGTCGATCCGGAAAGGCGGGAGAGCAGCATTGTTTTAGAACGGGAACTGGGCAAATTTTGCAAGGGTAAAATATACAAGGGTCGGGGTGAATGGGACTCAGGGCACAGCTCTTTCAGAGAGAGAGAGAGAGAGGGGGGCACAGGGGCGATGGGCCGAAGGGCCTCTATCCGTGCTGTATAACTCTATGACTCTATGAGAGGGGGCACAGGGGCGATGGGCCGAATGTGGAAGGAACATAAGAAATAGGAGCAGGAGTAGGCCATTCGGCCCATCGAGCCTGCTCCGCCATTCAATCAGATCGTGGCTGATCTTCGACCTCAACTCCACTTTCCCGCCCGATCCCCATATCCCCTGAGGTCTGACCAGGGCAGGGGAATGGGACTGTAGGGATAGTTCTTTTAGAGAGAGAGGGCACCAGGGTGATAGTTAGGATGGCCTTCTCCTGTGCTTTTGAAATGCCTTGATTCCACAAGTCATAAAATCTGTCGATCTCAGTCTTGAATATACTCAACGACTGAGCATCCACAGCCCTCTGGGGTAGAGAATTCCAAAGATTCACCACTCTCTGAGTGAAGAAATTCCTCCTCATCTCAGTCTTAAATGGCCGACCCCTTATCCTGAGACTATGCCCCCTAGTTCTAGACTCCCCAGCTAAGGGGAAACAACCTCTCAGCATCTACCCTGTCAAACCCCCTCAGAATCTTATATGTCTCAATGAGATCACCTCTCATTCTTCTAAACTCCAGAGAGTATAGGCCCATTCTACTCAATCTCTCCTCATGGGACAACCCTCTCATCCCAGGAATCAATCTAGTGAACCTTTGTTGCACCGCCTCTAAGGCAAGTATATCCTTCCTTAGATAAGGAGACCAAAACTGTGCGCAGTACTCCAGGTGAGGTCTCACCAAAGCAGGGCGAAGGAATGGGGCTAATTCTTTTCGAGAAGGGGGACGCAGGGCCGATGGGCAGAATGGCCTCCTGTGCTTTTGCAATGCGATGATTACACGGTGTATAATATCGATTTGCAGAGGACAGGGTCGATGATTTGTTTATGTGGCCTTATGCTAATTCCAAGGGCCGCTCTGTGCCTTTACTCTGATTCAAATGGGTCTCCAGCTATGTGAAGAGTAAAGAGATTGAGAGAGGGACAAAGTGAGAGAGACGGAGAGAGACACATATCGATTCGTCGCTTTTTAATGGTTTAAATGTTGCTCCAATTAGCTCAAGGCCAATGACAGAGTTACAGAGAGTAAGTCCCACATCATAACACAACAGGAGAGCGATCAACCTGAGAACTGTTTCACCCACCTCCCACTCCCCTCCATCCTCTCTGTAACAGGTCTCCCGGTGTCTGATCTACAGCCGGGAGTCACTCCAGCTGCTGCCCCTCCTCAAACGCTCTCCGTGTCTCCAGATTACCGCCGGTCTGTGTACTTTACAGTGACTGCGGGACACGGCAAGGAATCGGGCAAGAGGCGGGGGAGAACCCGGGGAATGAGCCGCACTGGGGGAATCGTTTAACGGGAGAAGAGGGGGTGTTGGATCTGAGGGTCAGTGTCAGGGGGCGAGAGAGTTTTAGAGAGAGGGTCTCATCACCAGGAACACATTTAAAGATCAGTCACACAGTCGCACCCTTTAACAGACCAGGTGTGAGTCCTATTTTGTCTCCATGCTTTTTTAAGTATTTTTGTTTAAAACTGATAATTGGACAGTGAGACATGTACACATTTAAAATTTGTTCATGAATACCAAAATTGTACAGATCAAATATCTCGTTACCCCAAGGAACCCGTTAATTTTTTCCTAGTATATTTCTGTTTATATTTCTATGTATTTTTCTGTTTGTATTTCTGTGTATATTTCCATGCATATTTTTGTGTATATTTCTGTGTATATTTCTGTTTATGTTTCTATTTGTATCTCTGTTTATATTTCTGTGTATATTTTCATGCATATTTTTGTGTATATTTCTGTTTATGTTTCTATGTATATTTCCGTTTATATTTCTATGTATATTTCTGTGTATGTCTGTTTATATTTCCATGTATATTTCTGTGTACATTTCCGTTTATATTTCTACGTATATTTCTATGTGTGTATATTTCCGTTTATATTTCTATATAAATTTCTGTGTATATTTCTGTTTATATTTCCATGTATATTTCTGTGTATATTTCCGATTATATTTCTATGTATATTTCTGTGTATATTTCTGTTTATATTTCCATGTGCATTTCTGTGTATATTTCCGTTTATATTCCTATGTATATTTCTGTTTATGTTTCGATGTATTTTTCTGTTCATATTTGCGTGTATATTTCCATGCATATTTTTGCGTATATTTCTGTGTATATTTCTGAGTATATTTGTGTGCATATTTCTGTATGTATTTCCCTGTATATATCTCTGTTTATATTCCTGTTGATATTCCGGTGTATATTTCTGTGTCTGTTCCCATCCATTTTAATTATCTTCCGTCGAATTTGATGTACTTTTTAACCAAAAAAAATGAATCTAGTTTGCATTTAACCTGCTGCAGATTCCATTCCGACCCGGAATGGCCCGGTACCCCGAGTAGGTGGTTCGCCGCAATATCCCACACTCTTATCCTCCTCCTCTCTATCTCTCCTTGTTTATTTAAAATCTTTTTTTTTGTAATTCCTTGTCCGATTTTTTAGTTCTCTAATTTTCCAACACCCATTTTCGTTTTATGAATGGGGCCGTTGGAATTCCCCTTTGACTAATTCAACAGGGTGTGATTGTCACGAGGCAAAATCATCTGTTTAATGCAGCGAAATTCTGTAGGTGACATAATTAATAATTATATCGTTAATATAGCGCAATTATTCATAATCCACTATATATAATAGTATACTGTAATTATACATTGCGATGGAAAATGATATCGTTATAACAAAATTTAATTAGTAATGTGGTGCGTTATACAATATAATTCGCTGTGATTACAATACAGTATAATTATATATTACACAGTTGGATTATATAGAATCATAGAATCATAGAAGTTACAACATGGAAACAGGCCCTTCGGCCCAACATGTCCATGTCGCCCAGTTTATACCACTAAGCTAGTCCCAATTGCCTGCACTTGGCCCATATCCCTCTATACCCATCTTACCCATGTAACTGTCCAAATGCTTTTTAAAAGACAAAATTGTACCCGCCTCTACTACTGCCTCTGGCAGCTCGTTCCAGACACTCACCACCCTTTGAATGAAAAAATTGCCCCTCTGGACCCTTTTGCATCTCTCCCCTCTCACCTTAAATCTATGCCCCCTCGTTATAGACTCCCCTACCTTTGGGAAAAGATTTTGACTATCTACCTTATCTATGCCCCTCATTATTTTATAGACTTCTATAAGATCACCCCTCAACCTCCTACTCTCCAGGGAAAAAAGTCTCAGTCTATCCAACCTCTCCCTATAAGTCAAACCATCAAGTCCAGGTAGCATCCTAGTAAATCTTTTCTGCACTCTTTCTAGTTTAATAATATCCTTTCTATAATAGGGTGACCAGAACTGTACACAGTATTCCAAGTGTGGCCTAACTAATGTCTTGTACAACTTCAACAAGACATCCCAACTCCTGTATTCAATGTTCTGACCAATGAAACCAAGCATGCTGAATGCCTTCTTCACCACCCTATCCACCTGTGACTCCACTTTCAAGGAGCTATGAACCTGTACTCCGAGATCTCTTTGTTCTATAACTCTCCCCAACGCCCTACCATTAACGGAGTAGGTCCTGGCCCGATTCAAACTACCAAAATGCATCACCTCACATTTATCTAAATTAAACTCCATCTGCCATTCATCGGCCCACTGGCCCAATTTATCAAGATCCCGTTGCAATCCCAGATAACCTTCTTCACTGTCCACAATGCCACCAATCTTGGTGTCATCTGCAAACTTACTAACCATGCCTCCTAAATTCTCATCCAAATCATTAATATAAATAACAAATAACAGCGGACCCAGCACCGATCCCTGAGGCACACCGCTGGTCACAGGCCTCCAGTTTGAAAAACAACCCTCTACAATCACCCTCTGTCTTCTGTCGTCAATCCAATTTTGTATCCAATTGGCTACCTCACCTTGGATCCCGTGAGATTTAACCTTATGTAACAACCTACCATGCGGTACCTTGTCAAAGGCTTTGCTAAAGTCCATGTAGACCACGTCTACTGCACAGCCCTCATCTATCTTCTTGGTTACCCCTTCAAAAAACTCAATCAAATTCGTGAGACATGATTTTCCTCTCACAAAACCATGCTGACTGTTCCTAATCAGTCCCTGCCTCTCCAAATGCCCGTAGATCCTGTCTCTCAGAATACCCTCTAACAACTTACCCACTACAGATGTAGTTCCCAGGCTTTTCCCTGCCGCCCTTCTTAAACAAAGGCACAACATTTGCTACCCTCCAATCTTCAGGCACCTCACCTGTAGCATATAGTTATAATGAAGTGTAATAAATATACAGTTAATATAGTGTAATTATACTATATAATATAATTCGCTGTACATTACAATGCAGTATAATTAAATATTACATAGGATTATCTAATTATTATATACTGTTATTAATTTCATAGCAACATAGTTTGATTATATTATAAAATATAGCTCACTATAAATTGGAAACAATATAATTATATATTACACGCTGAATTATTTAGATATAATAAAAGTTATGTCGATAATAAAGTGTCATTATATTATACAATATAATTCACTATAAATTATAATACAGTATAATTAGATATTATACAGGCGAATTATACAACTATCTGTAACAAATAATGATATCGTTAATATGTAATACATTATAATTCAAAATGTAGAATACAGTATAAATATACATTATCAAGGCGATTTCTATAATCATGCGTGATTTATTATTATCCAGTGAATATAGTGAAATTTTAACAATATAATTCACTAAATATAATAAAATGTTATTTATAATTATTCAGTGAATATAGACCAATTATATTAATCTATTTCATTCGATATCATAAAGGGCAATTGTACAGTTTTATTTTAGCGATATTTAATAATATATAATGAATATAGTGTTTTGTACAGCCTTTAATCTAGGACCAATGGATGTTTCACGAGAGAATTATATATTTAATCAGCATCTTTAGAATTATTAAACAAATTGGAACCTTTCAGGATCGATTCTATTAATGTTGTATTATTTTATACAGATAGATTTCCCGTGCATTTATCTCCTTGTGTAAAGTTTATCCAACTAAACTTTTTCTAAAATGCAGCTTCTTTGTTTGGTGAGGACAGTTCATGAAAATAAACACTTCAAATTTACAAATTGCCCCGATCCCCAGTTTATCTCTCTCTCTCCCCCGTAACAGCCATTTGAAAAGAATGAGTCAGGTCCCTCATTCAGCAGGATATGGTTTACGTGGTGGGTGTTTTGGAATTGCGGTCAGGTTTAATAATTTTCTCCTGGCAATGGTCGTTTTTTATGGTCGATTTTCCCTGTTGAGAATGGCTTGCACTGACTCTGGGCAGTGAGTGCACCAAAAGTACAGGGAAAAGGGAAGCTCAAACGGGCCCTATCGTGGTGTATGGTGTTGTTAATGTATAGAATGTAGTCCAGTGTCGATAGTATAGAATGTGAAATAATGAGTAATGTATAGTTGGAATATTGTAGCAGGAATTTATGCCTATATTTAAATTATAATGTATAAATAATATCTAGTTTCAGCATAATGTATATTTACAGAATATAGTAAATCGATCCTCTATAGTTTATAATACAGTATAATTGTGTAATATAATTAATTGTGGTATAACCATATCATTCCATTAAAATGATATAATTATATTGTATTATAATACAATGTGGCTGTTAGATATTTATATAAATGTATCACTGTGTAAATAACGATTTTTAGTATTAGAACAGAGTATGGTAGAATTGCACATAAAACATAGGAACAGGAGGAGGCCATTCAGCCCCTCGAGCCTGTTCCGCCATTCAATTAGATCATGGCTGATCTGTATCTTAACCCCATCAACCCACCTTGGTTCTGTAACCTTTAATTACATAACCCACCCACAATTATAATCCAGAATAATGTTCAGCTATGTGGTATAATTAATTATACTGCATTAATATAGTATGACTATATTATAGCACAGTGTAGGTGTTAGATACATATTTATATCAGAGTATATTCAGTAATCTATAACCCGAACACTGGATGGGAATTCTGTGCTAATTCATTCTTTCTCTTGGTGTCCTGCACTGATATTTGAAGCAAGGTACATTTAGAACAAAAAGGTTTGATGGGGCTATCATCAATTGCAATACGAAGGGCTGAATTACACACTGTTTGTCTAAAGAAAGAACTTGCATTTTGTGTAGCATTTTTCTTCACTTCAAGAGACCCCAAAGCACTTCACAGCCGATGATAGTACTTCAAATAGTGGCCGTGGGATCTTTTACGTCCACCTGAGAGGGCAGGCGGGGGCCTTGGGTTAATGTCTCATCTGAAAGACGGCACCTCCGACAATGCAGCACTCCCTCAGTACTGGCACTGGGCGTGTCGGACTTGAACCCACAACTTTTATACATTTAGGCATCCTCAGAACGTCCCAAGGCTCTTCTAGAGGCAAAGAATGACCTCTGAAGTTTAGTCGGCCGGTTTTGCGCACAGCAAGATCCCACAAGAAATGAGATCAGTGACCAGTTACTGGTTGAGGGAGGAACATTGGTCAGAACACCAGGAGAATTGCCTGCTCTTCTTCAGCAGGGAAGTGGGACCAATTGGGTAGCTCTTTCAATAGAGCCGGCACAGGCAGGATGGGCTGAATGGCCTCCTTCTGGTGATTCAGTGAAATATTGCCATGGGATCTTATATATCCACCTCACCAGTTTCAGTGCTGCTTACAAAACAGGTAAGTCTGTCATAGTGTATTGTAACATGAGGCTTAATTACCAATTCAACTCCTGGAGTGGGACTTGAACTCATAACCTTCTGGTTTTGAGGAGAGAGTGCTGCCCACTGGAGCCTCATCTCCGCCCCCCACCCCACCCCACCCCACCCCACCCCACCACTCTAAACGTAGAAGCATTTAAAATGAACTCCAGGTGTGTCCACGGGTCACCTGTAACACCTGGACGCACATTCCAAACCACGTCAAGCAGAAGTGGTGGGCGACTGTCTCCTCCAGTGAGTCCCCCTTGATCCAGGAGTGAGGCCGGGCTCCGACTCCGGATTTAGTGTGGATCCGTCAACGTCCCTTTCGGGAAGGAAACCTGCCGTCCTTACCCGGTCTGGGCCTATAGGTGACTCCAGTCCCCGCACCCAGGTGAGTTGTATCAAAACACGACACACAGCGATTCAAGAAGACGGCCCCACCACCATTTCCTCAAGGGGCAACTGGGGGATGGGCAATAAATGCCAGCCTTGCCAGCGATGCCCACCGCTCAAGAATGAATTTTAAAAAAAAACACTTTGATTATGGTGTGAATGCAGCCAGAAAGCTGTGGTCCAGTTTTGGAGTGTGTTAGCTCCACCCTCGCAGTTCACTCGTTTCTACCTCCTGCTCAGTCTGAAGGGATCAAGTTGCACTTTGCTCATTTTTTTTCTCTGGTTTCCTCTTCAGCCAGCCTCACTGTCATCACCTCAACTGCTCGCCCGCTTTTTAGTGTCTAGATATAGTTTGTTATGACTCTTCCTGTGGCCCTCGTGTGATTATCATTTCACCATTTCCTGTTTTCCATTCAAGCAGATTAAAAGTTATTGTATCTCCATGTGTGTGTGTGTGTGTCTGTTGTGTATGTGTATGTGTACATAGAGTGTGTGTATCTCTCTGTGTGTATATATGCTGTGTGTGTGTCACTGTAAGTGTATGTGTATGCACTGCATGTGTGTCTCTGTAGATGTATGTGCATATACTGTGTGTGTTTCTCTGTATGTGTGTGTGTATACTGTGTATGTGTCTGTAGGTGTTGTGGAAAACCATAAAGAGATGCCTGACCATATTAACTTGCTAATACACCTAAACCATAAATGTGGACTTGACCATATTAATTTCCTAATACCCTTAAAACCAAAAAAAAACTTTTCCCTTTGTGATACTGGTCTGAGTGTGTTAGTGCATTGGTATAGTGTTAAGTTTCGACAGTGTATGCGTATATACTGTGTGTTATCCTCTGTATGTGTATATACTGTTTGTGTGTCTCTCCAGGTGTATGTGTACATACTGTGTGTGTATGTATGTGTGTGTCTGAGTGTGTCTGTATGAGTATATGCTGTGTGTATGTGTGTGTCTGTGCATGTGTGTATATACTGTGTTTGTGTGTATGTGTGTGTGAATGTGTCTATGTGTGTTAGTGTGACTGTGTGTGTATACTGTGTGAGTCTGAGTGTACTGTGTGTATCGGTGTGAGAGTGTGTAAGTGTGTGTGTGTCGGTGTGAGTGAGTGTGTGTTGATGTGTGAGTTGTGTCGATGTGAGTGTGTGAGTGTGTCGGTGTGTGTCGGTGTGAGTGTGTGTGAGTGTGTGTCGGAGTGTGAGTGTGTGTGGGTGTGTCGATGTGTGAGCGTGTGTTGGTGTGAGCGTGTGTCGGTGTGAGTCTGTGTGTGAGTGTGTGTCGATGTGTGAGCGTGTGTCGGTGTGAGTGTGTGTCGATGTGTGAGTGTGTGTGAGTGTGTGTCGATGTGTGAGTGTGAGTGTGTGTCGGTGTGTGTCGATGTGTGAGTGTGTGTGTGTGAGTGTGAGTGTGTGTCGGTGTGTGTGTGTATGTGAGTGTGTGTCGATGTGTGTGTGTGAGTGTGTGTCGATGTGTGAGTGTGTGTGAGTGTGTGTGAGTGTGTGTCGATGTGTGAGTGTGAGTGTGTGTCGGTGTGTGTCGCTGTGTGAGTGTGTGTGTGTGAGTGTGAATGTGTGTCGGTGTGTGTGTGTGTGTGAGTGTGTGTCGGTGTGTGTGTGTGAGTGTGTCTGGATGCATTTGATTTAGCTCCTCTTACCCCTTTTTTCTGTTCGTCACTATTTGTTGGTCCAGTTATGATAAAGTGCTCCACACCTGACCAGAGTTAGCTTACTGTCCAGAGCACATTCCCGCTGAATATTCCCCATTTTACATTTAAGTTCACAGGAAGAATTTAAATATTCAAGATCGGTTAACAGAAAGTCCAGATCGGTGAAAGGGAAACATGCCAAGAGGGCGGGAGGTAATTGAATGGTGTGTCGGAATTGTCTGATCCAGTGGAATTATTTTTAATGATAACAAAAATAAGATTCGCAGATGAGTCAGAGATTGCCTGTGATGAAAGGAACACAGCTAAACCAGCCCTGTTCTGACTGACCGAACGAGGACATTGCATTTGTCTTCACAAAAGAATGAAGTTAATGCCACAGTAGAGGAGGGCGGAGTAGAGATATTGGCTAGGATAAAAGGAGCTAAATAGGTTGCAATCATTCAAAGTTAACAAGTCAACCAGTCCAGGTAGGATGCGTCCTCGGTTGCTGAGGGTAATAAGGGTGGAGACAGGAGAAGCTCGGACCGCAATCTTTCAATCCTCCTTGGATATGGGAGCGGTGCCAGAGGACTGGAGGATTGCAAATGTTACGCCCCTGTTCAGAAATGGGGAGAGGGATAAACCTGGTAACTACAGGCCAGTCAGTCTAACGTCAGTGGTGGGAAAACCTCTAGAGACCAATGTCAAGGACAAAATTAATTCTCCACTTTGAGAAGCATGGGTTAATAAGGAAAGCCAGCACGGATTTATTAAAGGTAAATCATGTCTGACTAACCTGATTGAGATCTTTGATGAAGTATCAGGGAGGGTTGATGAGGGTAGTGTAGTAGATGTTGTATATATGGACTTTCATAAGGCGTTTGATAAAGTGCCACATAACAGACTAAAGGGACAGGGGGTAACTTGGGTACGTAATTAGCTGAGGGATAGGAGGCAGAGAGTAGTGGTGAACAGATGTTTTTCTGACTGGAGAGTGGGGTCCCCCAGGGGTCGGAATTAGGACCATTGCCTTTTCTTGTTATATATAAATGATCTGGACTTGGGTTTGAGAGTACAATTTCAAAGTTTGCGGATGATACAAAACTTGGCAACATTGTAAACAGCGAGGAGGATAGCAGCAGACGTCAGGGGGACTTAGACAGACTGGTGAAAGGGGCAGACACATGGCAGATGCAGTTTAATGCGGAGAAGTGTGAAATGATGCACTTTGGGAGGAACAAAGTGGAGAGGCAGAATAATCTAAATGGTGCTATTTTGAGGGAGGTGCGAGAGCAGAGGGACCTGAGGGGGCATATTCACAAATTTCTGAAGGTGGCAGGGAAAGTTGATAAGGTGGTTAAGAAAGTGCATGAGATACTTGACTTTGTAAATAGGGGCATTGAATGCAAAAGCAAGGAAATCACGTAGTCTTTCCCCTACACTCCGTCTGCCACAACACTGCCCCCACCCCACATCTCCTTCGGCACCGCCAACACTACTCTGTCACATCACCCCTCATACCCACTCAAACCCCATCCTCATCTTACCTCCACCTACTCACCTCGCCAGTACTCACCCCGCCACTAACACGCGACCCAATCCTCATACAATCTCATGGCTCTATCCCATACTCACCCTCTCGTGCATCTCCCTCACGGCCAGCCTCACTCAACCTGCCACCACCTGTGCTGCAGCCACAGGGCATGCATCACATATGTGCAGTAGGCAGCGTAAGGCAAACGTGTCGTGAGCATGAAGGGGGTGCACAAGGGTGTCTGAGGGTTTGTCATGGGGTGTTACCTATATTGAATTTCAGAGCAACAAACAGCACACATTATATTGACACCACCACTGCCATGTCTCCGCGAATCCTGTCCGTTGTGTCCAATAATGCCCGCTCCTGGGTATCACTATGAGGACCCACCACTGATGCCACCCATCGTGTTACTGCAGAGTAGGTGCAGGTGTATTTGCAGGGCTCTTCCGCGCAGACGACTGAGAGACATCGGCGGTGTAGCCGGCTGCACCCTGGAAGGATGCGGAGGAGAAGTTGTGGAGGGCAGTGGTGACTTTGACAGCGACAGGTAAGCAGTTGGTGCTGGGGCCAGCCAGGAGCAGCTCGGCATGAAAGAGCCTGCAGATCTCCACGACTACATGTCGAGCGAATCTGCGCCTCCGTGTGCACTGCTGCTCGGAGAGGTCCGGGGAGCTGCGCCTCGGTCTGTGGACCCTGTGGCGAGGGTAGTGCCCTCTGCGATGCGTCTCTCTCTGCGGTAGCCCTCCCTCCTGCTGTGCAGGTGGGCGTGCAACAGCACCGTGTTGGGGGGCTCCACGTCTCTGCGGCGGACGGCGTGGACTGCGAGGCTGCTGGGGCTGGTCATGCTGTTCGTCCTCCGAGGGTGTCCACGCACCACCCATCTGGCAGGTGTTGGTCTGAGGGGTTGTGCAGGGTAGGTGGGTGGTTCCTCGGACTGGGGCTGCGGTTTCGCGTCGGTCTGTCCTCTGGCTTGGCGGGGGGTTGTGGGGGGCAGGGGTTGCCCTATGTGACGCGGTGGCCTCCTGCGTGGGTGAGGGCTCTCCCCCGTGGAGTGCACCTTGGCAGCTGCCACAGGCTGCTGGCTGCAACACGCCTAGTTGGAGAGAGACTGTTTCCCCCAGTGTGTGAAACACTCTGCGATGCAGGTAAAATCGCACACTTCCTCTTTTGACAACTGATTCAGCTCATTTAATGACCTCAACAAGCAAGGTAAGTACTCTCAAGTGGAACCCCGCTGGCTTTAATTGCCTGCGGGATTCCCACCAGCGGGGGCCGCGCACACAGCCCCGCATGTCATCGGGGAACCCGGAAGTGGTCCGGATCGTGGCGCGATCCGGTCACGTGACCGCATATCGGGATTTTCGGGGCCCCCCCGCTGGAAACCCGACCCTAAAATCGAGCCCATTGTGGGCACCGCACTTTAGGAAGGATGTCAAGGCCTTGGAGAGGGTGCGGAGGAGATTTACCAGAATGGTCCCAGGGATGAGGGACTTCAGTTATGCGGAGAGACTGGAGAAGCTGGGGTTGTTCTCCTCAGAGCAGAGAAGGTTAAGGGGAGATTTAATCGAGGTGTTCAAAATCATGAAGGTGTTTTTTGATAGAGTAAATAAAAAGGAATTATCGACTTTGGCAAATGGGCCATAGATTTAAAATAATTGGCAAACGACCCAAAGGGGAAATGAGGAGATTTTTTTCAGAGTGTTATTAAGACTTGGAACAGGTCCCACAGGGACTTTCAAAAGGCAATTGAACATGCAGTTGAAGAGGACATGTTTGCAGGGTTATGGGGGAAAAGCTGGGGTGGGGGAGGTGGGATTAAATTGGACAGCTCTTTCAAAGAGCCCGCACAGGCACGTCGGGCCGAATGGCCTCCTTCTGTGCAACATGATTTCAAAATTGTTTCCTTGCCAAGAGAAAATCTTGACATCCGATCTTTACTAGGCGGGGCTAGAGTTTTAATGCTCATTACGTTGTAA
>NC_090366.1:12653942-12750786 GCF_035084215.1 Heptranchias perlo | reverse complement strand
TTGGTGTTTTTGTTTAAATATTCAGTGGTGGGGTCGAAACAGAAAGTTCAGGCGAGAAAGCAGCGTCTCCAAAAAACGTTAGGAGATCAACACGTTCTAACTGTAAGGGGCTTGGGATCATTTTATATTCCATCAGTTCACATAATGGCAATAAGAGATTGAAGGAGATAAGGAGCACAGGGCAATATGCCCAACTCATCGCTTGACATTTGAAGCCTTGTGACAGTAATTTGAGAACAATTTCTGCACTGCACACATTCAGATACTGCTAAATAGCACACTCCGGATTTAGTTGAGGTACCCTGTCTCTCCTCTCTCCAAGGTAACATGTGGTGCGTTTTATTTTACTATCTGATCTGCTCAAAATCATTTGCAAATCCCTTTTCTAAAATAAGAAATCAACGAGAATTATTACAGAGCAGGAAGTGGGGAGGTGGGGGGCCGGTGGAAGGAGGAAAGAGAGAGGAGGGGGCGGGTACAGAAACGAAAGCTTTCAAGTTTGAACAAAGCCGTTAAACTGGGGCTGGAGAGAGAAAGGGAGCGAGAGATGGTTCTTGAGAGGATTGGGGTTGTGGCCAGGTGGGGATTTTTCTGCGACTTTTTTTTCAGTTCTCTCTCTCCCTCTCCCTCTCTCTCTCTGTCACTCGCTCTCCCTCTCTCTCCCCTCTCCCCTCTGTCTTGTCTCTCTGTCTCCCCCTCTCTCTCTCTGTCTCCCCCCTCTCTCTCTCTCCCCCTCTCTCTCTCTGTCTCCCCCCTCTCTCTCTGTCTCCCCCCTCTCTCTCTGTCTCCCCCCTCTCTCTCTGTCTCCCCTCTCTCTCTCTGTCTCCCCGCTCTCTCTCTGTCTCCCCCTCTCTCCCCCCTCTCTCTCTCTGTCTCTCCCCCTCTCTCTCTCTGTCTCCCCCTCTCTCTCTCTCTGTCTCCCCCCTCTCTCTCTCTCTGTCTCCCCCTCTCTCTCTGTCTCCCCCTCTCTCTCTCTCTGTCTCCCCCTCTCTCTCTCTCTGTCTCCCCCTCTCTCTCTGTCTCCCCCCTCTCTCTGTCTCCCCCTCTCTCTCTCTGTCTCTCTGTTTCTCCTCTCTCTGTCTCTCTGTCTCGCTCTCTCTCTCTGTCTCGTTCTTTCTCTCTCTGTCTCACTCTCTCCCTCTCTGTCTCGCTCTCTCCCTCTCTCACACTCTCTGCTTCTCTGTCACTCTGTCACTCGCTCTCATTGTCTCGCTCGTTCTGTCCCTCTCTGTCTCTCTCACTCACTCTCTTTCTCTGTCTCTCTGTCTCCCCCTCTCTCTGTCTCTCTCTCTCTGTCTCTCTCTCTCTGTCTCTCTCTCTCTCTGTCTCTCTCACTCTCTGTCTCTCTCTCTCTGTCTCGCTCCTCCCTCTCTGCCTTGATCCCTGGCTCTCCCTGTCTATCTTGCTCCCTCTGTCTCTGTCTCACCCCCCTCTCTCACTCTCTCACTCTCTCTCTCTCTGTCTCTCTGTCTCCCCCTCTCTCTCTCTGTCTCCCCCTCTCTCTGTCTCTCTCTCTCTGTCTCTCTCTCTCTGTCTATCTCTCTCTGTCTCTCTCTCTCACTCTCTGTCTCTCTCTCTCTTTCTCGCTCTCTCTCTGTCTCGCTCCTCTCCCTCTCTGCCTTGATCCCTGGCTCTCCCTGTCTATCTTGCTCCCTCTGTCTCTGTCTCACCCCCTCTCTCTCTCTCTCTCACTCTCTCGCTATCTCGCTCTTTCTTTCTATCTTTGTCGCGATCCCTCTCTCTTTCCCTATTTCTCTCCTTCTCTGCCTCTATATGAATGTATGTCTTTATATCTCAGGAAGCCTTTTTGATGAATGGTGGAATCCCTTGCATCTGAGTCAGAACAGGCAAGATTCAAACTTTGCTTCAGACAGTCTCAAGGAGTAGAGACTGGAGCTCCAGCTCTGAATTCTGGGCTGATATCCAGTGGGATACTCTTATCCGGCGGTTGTGGTTAATTCCCCCTCATCGCATAGGTTGTGGGAGCCCACAAAATCCTTTCCTCCGTATAGGACTAAAACCCCCGCCCCCCGATAATGACTGGTCTAAAGATGGTGACAGCCATGGGAGGAGTGTTCATCACATAGATAGGTATATCACAGCTTGTGAATCCTTTCACTGCTTCACACTATTCTCCAAAACAACATCCCACAAAGCAGTATGTTAACAATATATTGTAAATATTATAAACGACACATTCTCCTGTAATTATGTTTTCAATGGATAAAGTACACTGCAGTACAAAGAATGAGCTTGCATTTGTATAGCACCTTTCACGACCGCAGGACGTCCCAAAGCGTTTTACCAGCCAATGAAGTACTTTTGAAGTGCAGTCGCTATTGTAACTTGAGGCCAGTTTGTGCACAGCAAGATCCCACAAACAGCAATGTGGCAATGGCCAGGTAATCTGTTTTTGGTGACGATGGCCACGACATCTGGTTGCCTTGGGATCTTTTACATCCACCTAAGAGGGCAGACGGGGCCTTGGTCTAAAAAGGTCTCCTCCTGAAAGACGGCACCTCCGACAGCGCGGCGCTCCCTCAGTACTGACCCTCCGACAGCGCGGCGCTCCCTCAGTACTGACCCTCCGACAGCGCTGCGCTCCCTTGGTACCGCCCCTCCGGCAGCGCGGCACTCCCTCGGTACCGCCCCTCCGGCAGCACGGCGCTCCCTCGGTACCGCCCCTCCAACAGCGCGGCGCTCCCTCGGTACCGACCCTCCGACAGCACGGCGCTCCCTCGGTACCGACCCTCCGACAGCGCGGCGCTCCCTCGGTACCGACCCTCCGACAGTGCGGCGCTCCCTCAGTACTGGCACTGGGAGTGTCGGCCTGGATTATGGGACTCAAGTCTCTGGAGTGGGGGCTCGAACCCTCGACCTTCTGACTCAGAGGCGAGAGTGTGGATAATGTAAACCGCAGTACAGTGACATGCTAAAAAAAATAACTAAATCCTGATTGATGTGCTGGATCTTCCTGACTGTTGCCCAAGTCTATTTATTCCATCTTGCTTTATGCTCATTCTATATCGGCATTAACATCCCAAACTGTGCACCAGATAGAAAATCGGCATTATTTACTCGGCGGTCTGGGGACTTTCTTTAATGTTTCGTTCAGCTCACTGCGACATCTCCGTCTGCACCGTGCGATCGTCAATCGCAGGGAACGGAAGGTAAGTTTCAGTCTTTCTCCTTTGTGATAGGTCGGTAGCGATCGTCATTCAATGGGAGAACAGACGGAGAGAGAACGTTACAGTTAGGGATCGAGAGTCTAAAAGTTTAAAGCGCCTTCTCTCGGTTGCTTCTATTTATCGGTGTCTAACACAGAGGAGGCAGACAGGAGTGCGTTTAACACCCACACACAGAGAGATAAAGAGGGGCAGAGAGAGGCAGAGTTAAAAGGGTCAGAGAGAGAGAGATAAAGAGGGACAGAGAGAGAGACTGAGATAAAGAGGGTCAGAGAGAGGCAGAGGTAAAGAGAGTGAGAGGGACATAGAGAGACAGAGAGAGAGAGAGAGAGACTGAGATAAAGATGGAGAGAGAGAGAGGTGACAGAGAGAGAGATATGCAGAGAGAGAGAAAAGAGATAAAGAGGGACAGAGAAAGAGAATCATGCAGAGAGAGAGAGAGAGACTCACACCGATTATTCACTTTTTAATGGTTTATATGTTGCTCCAATTAGCTAAAGGCCAATGACAGAGTTATAGAATCATAGAAAGGTTACAGCTTGGAAGGAGGCCAATCAGCCCGTCGAGTCCGTGCCGGCTCTACGCAAGAGCAATCCAGCTAGTCCCACTCACCCCGCCCTTTCCCCGTAGCCCTGCAAATTTTTTCCTTCCAAGTACTTATCCAGTTCCCTTTTGAAGGCCATGATTGAATCTGCCTCCACCACCCCCTCGGGCAGTGCATTCCAGATCCTAACCACTCGCTGTGTAAAAAAGTTTTTCCTCATGTCGCCTTTGGTTCTTTTGCCAATCACCTTAAATCCATGTCCTCTGGTTCTTGACCCTTCCGCCAATGGGAACAGTTTCTCTCTATCTACTCTGTCTCGACCCTTCATGATTTTGAACACCTCGATCAAATCTCCTCTCAACCGTCTCTGTTCCAAGGAGAACAACCCCAGCTTCTCCAGTGTATCCACGTAACTAAAGTCCCTCATCCCTGGAATCATTCTAGTAAATCTCTTCTGCACCCTCTCTAAGGCCTTCACATCTTTCCTAAAGTGCGGTGCCCAGTTGTGGCCGAACCAGTGTTTTATAAAGGTTCATCATGACTTAATTGCTTTTGTACTCTATGCCTCTATTTATAAAGCCCAGGATCCCGTATGCTTTTTTAACCGCTTTCTCAACGTGCCCTGCCACTTTCAACGATTTGTGCACATATACCCCCAGATCTCTCTGTTCCTGCACCCCTTTTAGAATTGTGCCCTCTAGTTTATATTGCCTCTCCTTGTTCTTCCTACTGAAATGTATCACTTCGCATTTTTCTGAGTTAAATTTCATCTGCCACGTGTCCGCCCATGCCACCAGCCTGTCTATATCCTCTTGAAGTCTATCACTATCCTCCTCACTGTTCACTACACTTCCAAGTTTTGTGTCATCTGCAAATTTTGAAATTGTGCCCTGTACACCCAAGTCCAAGTCATTAATATATATCGAGAAAAGCAGTGGTCCCAGCACTGACCCCTGGGGAACAACACTGTACACCTCCCTCCAGTCCATCCTAGAACTGCTCCCTTTATTCCATGGGCTTCAATGTTGATGACAAGCCTATTATGCGGCACTTTATCAAACGCCTTTTGAAAGACCATATACACCACATCAACCGCATTGCCCTCATCGACCCTCTCTGTTACCTCATCAAAAAACTCTATCAAGTTAGTTAAACATGATTTGCCTTTAACAAATCTGTGCTGGCTTTCCCTAATTAATCCACACTTGTCCAAGTGACTGTTAACTCTGTCCCGGATTATTGTTTCTAAAAATTTCCCACCGAGGTTAAACTTACTGGCCTGTAGTTGCTGGGTTTATCCTTACACCCTTTTTTGAACAAGGGTGTAACATTTGCAATTCTCCAGTCCTCTGACACCATCCCCGTATCTAAGGATGTTTGGAAGATTATGGCCAGTCCCTCCGCAATTTCCACCTTTACTTCCCTCAGCAACCTAGGATGCATCCCATCTGGACCGGGTGACTTATCTACTTTAAGTACAGCCAGCCTTTCTAGTACCTCCTCTTTATCAATTTTAGCCCATCCAGTATCTCATCTACATCTTCCTTTTTCCTAGACTCTGGCAGCATCTTCTTCCTTGGTAACGACAGATGCAAAGTACTCATTTAGTACCTCGGCCATCCCCACTGCCTCCATGAGTAGATCTCCTTTATGGTCTCAGATCGGCCCCACCCCTCCTCTTACTACCCGTTTACTGTTTACATGCCTGTAGAAGATTTTTGGGTTCCCTTTTATGTTTGCTGCTAGTCTATTCTCACACTCTCTCTTTGTCCCTCTTATTTCCTTTTTCACTTCCCCTCTGAACTATCTATACTCAGCCTGGTTCTCACTTGTTTTATCAACCTGACATCTGTCATATGCCATTTTTTCTGCTTCATCTTACTCTCTGTCTCTTTTGCCATCCAGGGAACTCTGGCTTTAGTTGCTCTCCCTTTCCCCCTCATGGGAATATGTCTAGACTGTACCCGAACCATCTCCTCTTTAAAGGCCACCCACTGTTCGATTACAGTTTTGCCTGCCAATCTTTGATTCCAATTTTCCCGGTCCAGATCTGTTTTCATCCCACTTAAATTGGCCCTCCTCCAATTAAGTTTTTTTACTTTAAAGTGGTCCATGTGCTTTTCCATAGTTATTCTAAACCTTATAATACTATGATCGCTGTTCCCTAAATGCTCCCCCACTGACACTTGCTCCACCTGGCCCACCTTATTGCCGATAATCAAGTCCAGCAATGCCCCCTTCCTCTTTGGGCCAGAAACGTACTGGTCAAGAAAGTTCTCCTGAACTCACTTCAAAAATGTTATGTTACAGAGAGTAATTCCCAAATTACTGCCCCTCCCATAATATAACAGGAGAGAGATCAACCTGAGAATCGTTTCACCCACCTCCCACTCCCCTCCTTCCTCTCTGTAACAGGTCTCCCGGTGTCTGACCTACAGCCGGGAGTCACTCCAGCCGCTGCTTCTCCTCAAACGCTCTCCGTGTCTCCAGATTACCGCCGGTCTGTGTACTTTACAGTGACTGTGGGACACGGCAAGGAATCGGGCAAGAGGTGGGGGAGAACCCGGTGAATGGGCCGCACTGGGGGAATCGTTTAACGGGAGAAGAGGGGGTGTTGGATCTGAGGGTCAGTGTCAGGGGGTGAGATTAAAGAGGAGAGAATATTAGAGAGAGAATCTCATCACCAGGAACACATTTAAAGATCAGTCACACAGAATGTAGAGTTAGGCTATTTTAAAGTGAGTAATGTATCGTTAGAGTATGGTATTGGGAGTGATGTATAGTTAGAGTATGGTATAGGGAGTGATGTATAGTTTGAGGGTGGTATTAGGAGTAATGTATAGTTCGAGGGGGGTAGAGGGAGTAATGTATAGTTCGAGGGTGGTGGAGGGAGTAATGTATAGTTCGAGGGGGGGTAGAAGGAGTAATGTATAGTTCGAGGGTGGTGGAGGGAGTAATGTATAGTTCGAGGGTGGTATAGGGAGTGATGTATAGTTTGAGGGTGGTATTGGGAGTAATGTATAGTTCGAGGGGGGTAGAGGGAGTAATGTATAGTTCGAGGGTGGTGGAGGGAGTAATGTATAGTTCGAGGGGGGGTAGAAGGAGTAATGTATAGTTCGAGGGTGGTGGAGGGAGTAATGTATAGTTCGAGGGTGGTATAGGGAGTGATGTATAGTTCGAGGGGGGTAGAGGGAGTAATGTATAGTTCGAGGGTGGTGGAGGGAGTAATGTATAGTTCGAGGGTGGTGGAGGGAGTAATGTATAGTTCGAGGGTGGTAGAGGGAGTAATGTATAGTTCGAGGGGGGTAGAGGGAGTAATGTATAGTTCGAGGGGGGTAGAGGGAGTAATGTATAGTTCGAGGGTGGTAGAGGGAGTAATGTACAGTTCGAGGGTGGTGGAGGGAGTAATGTATAGTTCGAGGGGGGTTAGAGGGAGTAATGTATAGTTCGAGGGGGGTAGAGGGAGTAATGTATTGTTCGAGGGGGGTAGAGGGAGTAATGTATAGTTCGAGGGGGGTTAGAGGGAGTAATGTATAGTTCGAGGGGGGTAGAGGGAGTAATGTATAGTTCGAGGGGGGTAGAGGGAGTAATGTATAGTTCAAGGGGGGGTTAGAGGGAGTAATGTATAGTTCGAGGGGGGTAGAGGGAGTAATGTATAGTTCGAGGGGGGTAGAGGGAGTAATGTATAGTTCGAGGGGGGTAGAGGGAGTAATGTATAGTTCGAGGGCGGTAGAGGGAGTAATGTATAGTTCGAGGGGGGGTAGAGGGAGTAATGTATAGTTCGAGGGTGGTAGAGGGAGTAATGTATAGTTCGAGGGGGGTAGAAGGAGTAATGTATAGTTCGAGGGAGGTAGAGGGAGTAATGTATAGTTCGAGGGGGGTAGAAGGAGTAATGTATAGTTCGAGGGGGTAGAGGGAGTAATGTATAGTTCGAGGGGGGTAGAGGGAGTAATGTATAGTTCGAGGGGGGTAGAGGGAGTAATGTATAGTTCGAGGGTGGTGGAGGGAGTAATGTATAGTTCGAGGGGGGTAGAGGGAGTAATGTATAGTTCGAGGGGGGTAGAGGGAGTAATGTATAGTTCGAGGGGGGTAGAAGGAGTAATGTATAGTTCGAGGGGGGTAGAAGGAGTAATGTATAGTTCGAGGGTGGTAGAGGGAGTAATGTATAGTTCGAGGGGGGTAGAAGGAGTAATGTATAGTTCGAGGGGGGTAGAGGGAGTAATGTATAGTTCGAGGGGGGTAGAGGGAGTAATGTATAGTTCGAGGGGGGTAGAGGGAGTAATGTATAGTTCGAGGGGGGTAGAGGGAGTAATGTATAGTTCG
The DNA here is from genome assembly GCF_035084215.1 of Heptranchias perlo. Classification (NCBI taxonomy): domain Eukaryota; kingdom Metazoa; phylum Chordata; class Chondrichthyes; order Hexanchiformes; family Hexanchidae; genus Heptranchias; species Heptranchias perlo. The sequence goes on along the minus strand of NC_090366.1, from coordinate 12,742,734 downwards.
AGGGGGGTAGAGGGAGTAATGTATAGTTCGAGGGGGGTAGAGGGAGTAATGTATAGTTCGAGGGTGGTGGAGGGAGTAATGTATAGTTCGAGGGGGTAGAGGGAGTAATGTATAGTTCGAGGGTGGTGGAGGGAGTAATGTATAGTTCGAGGGGGGTTAGAAGGAGTAATGTATAGTTCGAGGGGGGTAGAGGGAGTAATGTATAGTTCGAGGGTGGTGGAGGGAGTAATGTATAGTTCGAGGGGGTAGAGGGAGTAATGTATAGTTCGAGGGTGGTAGAGGGAGTAATGTATAGTTCGAGGGTGGTAGAGGGAGTAATGTATAGTTCGAGGGGGGTAGAGGGAGTGATGTATAGTTCGAGGGTGGTAGAGGGAGTAATGTATAGTTCGAGGGGGGTAGAGGGGTTGATGTATAGTTCGAGGGTGGTAGAGGGAGTAATGTATAGTTCGAGGGTGGTAGAGGGAGTAATGTATAGTTCGAGGGGGTAGAGGGAGTAATGTATAGTTCGAGGGGGGTAGAGGGAGTAATGTATAGTTCGAGGGGGGTAGAGGGAGTAATGTACAGTTCGAGGGGGGTAGAGGGAGTAATGTATAGTTCGAGGGTGGTATAGGGAGTGATGTATAGTTTGAGGGGGGTAGAGGGAGTAATGTATAGTTCGAGGGGGGTAGAGGGAGTAATGTATAGTTCGAGGGGGGTAGAGGGAGTAATGTATAGTTCGAGGGGGGTAGAGGGAGTAATGTATAGTTCGAGGGGGGTTAGAGGGAGTAATGTATAGTTCGAGGGTGGTGGAGGGAGTAATGTATCGTTCGAGGGGGGTAGAGGGAGTAATGTATAGTTCGAGGGGGGGTAGAGGGAGTAATGTATAGTTTGAGGGGGGTGGAGGGAGTAATGTATAGTTCGAGGGGGGTTAGAGGGAGTAATGTATAGTTCGAGGGGGGTAGAGGGAGTAATGTATAGTTCGAGGGGGGTAGAGGGAGTAATGTATAGTTCGAGGGTGGTGGAGGGAGTAATGTATAGTTCGAGGGGGGTAGAGGGAGTAATGTATAGTTCGAGGGGGGTAGAGGGAGTAATGTATAGTTCGAGGGTGGTGGAGGGAGTAATGTATAGTTCGAGGGGGGTAGAGGGAGTAATGTATAGTTCGAGGGGGGTTAGAGGGAGTAATGTATAGTTCGAGGGGGGTAGAGGGAGTAATGTATAGTTCGAGGGGGGTAGAGGGAGTAATGTATAGTTCGAGGGTGGTGGAGGGAGTAATGTATAGTTCGAGGGGGGTAGAGGGAGTAATGTATAGTTCGAGGGGGGTTAGAGGGAGTAATGTATAGTTCGAGGGGGGTTAGAGGGAGTAATGTATAGTTCGAGGGGGGTTAGAGGGAGTAATGTATAGTTCGAGGGTGGTGGAGGGAGTAATGTATAGTTCGAGGGGGGTTAGAGGGAGTAATGTATAGTTCGAGGGGGTAGAGGGAGTAATGTATAGTTCGAGGGGGGTTAGAGGGAGTAATGTATAGTTCGAGGGGGTAGAGGGAGTAATGTATAGTTCGAGGGTGGTAGAGGGAGTAATGTATAGTTCGAGGGGGGTAGAGGGAGTAATGTATAGTTCGAGGGTGGTGGAGGGAGTAATGTATAGTTCGAGGGTGGTAGAGGGAGTAATGTATAGTTCGAGGGGGTAGAGGGAGTAATGTATAGTTCGAGGGGGTAGAAGGAGTAATGTATAGTTCGAGGGTGGTAGAGGGAGTAATGTATAGTTCGAGGGTGGTGGAGGGAGTAATGTATAGTTCGAGGGTGGTAGAGGGAGTAATGTATAGTTCGAGGGGGTAGAGGGAGTAATGTATAGTTCGAGGGGGGGTAGAGGGAGTAATGTATAGTTCGAGGGGGTAGAGGGAGTAATGTATAGTTCGAGGGGGTAGAGGGAGTAATGTATAGTTCGAGGGGGTAGAAGGAGTAATGTATAGTTCGAGGGGGGTGGAGGGAGTAATGTATAGTTCGAGGGTGGTGGAGGGAGTGATGTATAGTTCGAGGGTGGTAGAGGGAGTAATGTACAGTTCGAGGGGGTAGAGGGAGTAATGTATAATTCGAGGGGGGTAGAGGGAGTAATGTGCAGTTCGAGGGGGTAGAGGGAGTAATGTATAATTCGAGGGGGGTAGAGGGAGTAATGTATAGTTCGAGGGTGGTAGAGGGAGTAATGTATAGTTCGAGGGTGGTAGAGGGAGTAATGTACAGTTCGAGGGGGTAGAGGGAGTAATGTATAGTTCGAGGGGGTAGAGGGAGTAATGTATAATTCGAGGGAGGTAGAGGGAGTAATGTACAGTTCGAGGGGGTAGAGGGAGTAATGTATAATTCGAGGGGGGTAGAGGGAGTAATGTATAGTTCGAGGGGGTAGAGGGAGTAATGTATAATTCGAGGGGGGTAGAGGGAGTAATGTATAGTTCGAGGGTGGTGGAGGGAGTAATGTATAGTTCGAGGGGGGTAGAGGGAGTAATGTACAGTTCGAGGGGGTAGAGGGAGTAATGTATAGTTCGAGGGTGGTAGAGGGAGTAATGTACAGTTCGAGGGGGGTAGAGGGAGTAATGTATAGTTCGAGGGTGGTGGAGGGAGTAATGTATAGTTCGAGGGGGGTAGAGGGAGTAATGTACAGTTCGAGGGGGTGGAGGGAGTAATGTATAGTTCGAGGGGGGGTAGAGGGAGTAATGTATAGTTCGAGGGTGGTGGAGGGAGTAATGTATAGTTCGAGGGTGGTGGAGGGAGTAATGTATAATTCGAGGGGGGTAGAGGGAGTAATGTATAGTTCGAGGGTGGTGGAGGGAGTAATGTATAGTTCGAGGGGGGTTAGAGGGAGTAATGTATAGTTCGAGGGTGGTAGAGGGAGTAATGTATAGTTCGAGGGGGGTAGAGGGAGTAATGTATAGTTCGAGGGGGTAGAGGGAGTAATGTATAGTTCGAGGGTGGGGTAGAGGGAGTAATGTATAGTTCGAGGGTGGTGGAGGGAGTAATGTATAGTTCGAGGGGGGTAGAGGGAGTAATGTATAGTTCGAGGGGGGTAGAGGGAGTAATGTATAGTTCGAGGGTGGGGTAGAGGGAGTAATGTATAGTTCGAGGGGGGGTAGAGGGAGTAATGTATAGTTCGAGGGTGGTGGAGGGAGTAATGTATAGTTCGAGGGTGGTGGAGGGAGTAATGTATAGTTCGAGGGGGGTAGAGGGAGTAATGTATAGTTCGAGGGTGGTAGAGGGAGTAATGTATAGTTTGAGGGGGGTGGAGGGAGTAATGTATAGTTCGAGGGTGGTAGAGGGAGTAATGTACAGTTCGAGGGGGGTATAGGGAGTGATGTATAGTTCGAGGGGGGTAGAGGGAGTAATGTATAGTTCGAGGGTGGTGGAGGGAGTAATGTACAGTTCGAGGGGGGGTAGAAGGAGTAATGTATAATTCGAGGGGGGGTAGAGGGAGTGATGTCCCAGTGTGTGCATAAAGGGCCAGAAACCAGGAAAACCTTGCAGTGGTATGAAAGGTATTTGTTTATTACGTGTTTTTGAGTCGAGCTCGATAGGTCCATCGCAGTGATGCAATGACTGCAGATGTGACATTCCCCTGCAGCTGAGAGATTTTGAATGGATCTTTGAGATCAGATCCATCTTCAAATAAAAATGTAACACTTATAATGCCTGGGTTACTTTTGTATAAATATTCCAGTATTGGAATGCTGCCTGTGGTATATCTAAGGGGCTCGCTCTGTATTAAAGCCTTCCCTGTTAGCTGATCTAAATTGAGGTGTTAAAGGTTATTTAATTTATAGATAATCCATTGTCATCATTGCGCTCTACAAACTGCAGGAAATTGAAATGATAACCCCATCCCACGCTGCTGTTTTCATTTTCCAGCTGGCTTTAGTGCATCCTCATATTATTTGTACAACGCTATCCTCTTCCTGGGCCATTCAAAAGACTCTGAATTGTACGGTGCACAAGACTGCAGTATCCTAACGGATAGTGAGATACCGCAGCAGGGCTACAGACACAGCTGTTAACCCACAAGCATCCCACCCACATTATAATTGCAGGATTTAGTATTCAGAGAATTCTAATGATTCGCACCAATATTTTCCATTGTTTGGTTTGGCCGTCAGCTTTAAGACCTGGCTATGAATCATCATCACAAATTGTACAAGACATTAGTAAGGCCACACTTGGAATACTGTGTACAGTTCTGGTCACCCTATTATAGAGAGGATATTATTAAACTAGAAAGAGTGCAGAAAAGGTTTACTAGGATGCTACCGGGACTTGATGGTTTGACTTATAGGGAGAGGTTGGATAGACTGGGACTTTTTTCCCTGGAGAGTAGGAGGTTTAGGGGTGATCTTATAGAAGTCTATAAAATAATGAGGGGCATAGATAAGGTAGATAGTCAAAATCTTTTCCCAAAGGTAGGAGAGTCTATAACGAGGGGGCATAGATTTAAGGTGAGAGGGGAGAGATACAAAAGGGTCCAGAGGGGCAATTTTTTCACTCAAAGGGTGGTGAGTGTCTGGAACGAGCTGCCAGAGGCAGTAGTAGAGGTGGGTAAAATTTTGCCTTTTAAAAAGCATTTGGACAGTTACATGGGTAAGATGGGTATAGAGGGATATGGGCCAAGTGCAGGCAATTGGGACTAGCTTAGTGGTATAAACTGGGCGACATGGACATGTTGGGCCGAAGGGCCTGTTTCCATGTTGTAAACTTCTATGATTCTGAAAGCATTGCCTTTTCGTACTTTATGTCTGGAAATGTCCATTAGATTTATTTTTAAAATAAAACAACGGTATCATCATAAATATATACGGTAATTTTTTAAAGTAGCCATATTATCATAGATATGTGGGATATATTCATACGATCAGAGATGTATGGGGTAATTTTAAAATGTCATTATTTAACTATGGATATATGGGGTAATTATTTTAGATGTATTTGGCCATAGATATAAAAAAAGAGCTTGCATTTATATGGACATTTAAGAGTGCTTCATAGCCAATGAGGTGCTTTTGAGGTGCAGTCACTGTTGTAATGTAGGAAACGCAGCAACCAATTTGCGCACAGCAAGATCCCACAAACACCAATGAGATAATGAACAAATAATCTTTTTCCGTGGTGTTGGTTGAGGGATCAATAGGTCGATGGGATCTCTTACATCCACCTGAGAGGGTGGATGAGACCTCGGTTTAACATCTCATCAGAAAAACCATAAGCGATAGGAGCAGGAGTAGGCCATTCGGCCCCTCGAGCCTGCTCCGCCATTTAATGAGATCATGGCAGATCTGATTTTTACCTCAACTCCACTTTCCCGCCCTTTCCCCATATCCTTTGCCGATCAAAAATTTGTCGAACTCAGCCTTGAATGTCTTCAATGACTCAGGAACAGGTGTAGGCCATTCAGCCCCTCGTGCCTGCTCCGCCATTTGATAAGATCATGGCTGATCTGTGATCTAACTCCATATACCTGCCTTTGGCCCAAATCCCTTAATACCTTTGGTTGCCAAAAAGCTATCTATCTCAGATTTAAATTTAGCAATTGAGCTAGTATCAATTGCCGTTTGCGGAAGAGAGTTCCAAACTTCTACCACCCTTTGTGTGTAGAAATGTTTTCTAATCTTGCTCCTGAAAGGTCTGGCTCTAATTTTTAGACTGTGCCCCCTACTCCTAGAATCCCCAACCAGCGGAAATAGTTTCTCTCTATCCACCCTATCCGTTCCCCTTAATATCTTATAAACTTCGATCAGATCACCCCTTAACCTTCGAAACTCCAGAGAATACAACCCCAATTTGTGTAATCTCTCCTCGTAACTTAACCCTTGAAGTCCAGGTATCATTCTAGTAAACCTACGCTGCACTCCCTCCAAGGCCAATATGTCCTTCCGAAGGTGCGATGCCCAGAACTGCTCACAGTACTCCAGGTGCGGTCTAACCAGGGTTTTGTATAGCTGCAGCATAACTTCTGCCCCCTTGTACTCCAGTCCTCTAGATATAAAGGCCACAGCATTGCATTAGCCTTATTGATTATTTTCTGCACCTGTTCATGGCACTTCAATGATCGATGTACCTGAACCCCTAAGTCCCTTTGGGCATCCACTGTTTTTAACTTTTTACCATTTAGAAAGTACCCTATTCTATCCAACACTCTGACAGTGCAGCATTCCCTCAGTGCTGCCCAGGGAGTGTCAACCTGGATAATGGGGCTCAAGTCTCTGGAGTGGGGCTCGAACCCACAACCTTCTGATTCAAAGGCATGCATTCTACCCACTGAGCCAAGGCTTTTCCTCATGGGGGTACTGTATTTTTAAAGCAACTATATGACTATTGATATACAGGGTACTATTTTGAAAGTAACAAGGGTTAAGATGGAATTGTATCGGGTAACCACAGGGTGACCCATTGATTAGCCAGGATCATAGAATCGTAGAATGGTTACAGCACAGAAGGAGGCCATTCGGCCCATCGAGCCCATGCCGGCCCTTTGTAAGAGCGATCCAGTTAGCCCCATTCCCCCGCTCTTTCCCCGTGGCCCTGCAAATTTTTTTCCCTTCAAGTATTTATCCAATTCCTTTTTGAAAGCCGCGATTGAATCTGCTTCCACCGCCCTTTCAGGCAGCGCATTCCAGATCATCACAACTCGCTGCGTAAAAAGGATTCTCCTCATCTCCCCCTCTGGTTCTTTTGCCGATTACCCTAAATCTATGTCCTCTGGTTCTCGACCCTTCCGCCAATGGGAACAGTTTCTCTTTATTTACTTTATCTAAACCCGCCATGATTTTGAACACCTCTATCAAAATCTCCTCTCGACCTTCTCTGCTCGAAGGAGAACAACCCCAGCTTCTCCAGTCTCTCCAGGTAACTGAAGTCCCTCATCCCTGGGACCATTCTAGTAAATCTTTCCTGCACCCTCTCCATGGCCTTCACATCCTTCCTAAAGTGCGGTGCCCAGAATTGGACGCAATACTCCAGTAGTGGCCGAACCAGATAAAGAATACTGAATTTTTGTTTCAAGAGGGTAATTGGCCCCTTGGGAGGACAATGGCCACCAGACGTTAATAGTGGTAACCAGAAGCTGCTTGCCAGATGGGGTAAGTGAGGAGCAGGCCCTAAATACCAACCCGCTCCTTGGGACGTCCCATTTGTGGATCTTGGGGAGGACGATATTGTTGTAAGTCATCAAAACCAAGCAAACCAACTGATGGGTTGATAAGAGATGATTGAGTGTCCTCTGGGCTGAGTGTTAGAAATGATAAGTATTTTAATTGATTGATCACTGAGAAGAACCTGCTTGATCTTCAAATGATTCAAAGAAAAGACAAATTTATAACGAGACAGGGACCCTTGGTTCCCTGACTCTCTCTGGACCAAAAAAAGGAGCGATCCGAGTACTTTTTAAATGGTGAAGAGCTCGGAACATTGGAGGTCCAAAGAGATTTAGGGGTCCTTGTACACAGACCACTAAAATGTAGTGGTCAGCCACAAAAGATAATTAAAAAGGCTAATGGAATGTTAGCCTTTATATCTAGAGGGCTAGAATATAAAGGGGAGGGAGTTTTGCTACAGCTGTACAAAGCCCTGGTTAGACCACATCTGGAGCACTGTGTAGTGTTCTGGGCACCGCACCTTAGAGAGGATATACTGGCCTTGGAAGGAGTGCAGTGCAGATTCACCAGATTGTTACCAGGGCTCCAAGGGTTAAATTACGAGGAGAGGTTACATAAACTGGGCTCGATAGTCCCTGGAATATAGAAGGTTAAGGGGTGATTTGCTTGAGATTTTTAGGATTTTGTATTGATAGAGTAGATGGAGAGAAACTTTTTCTGCTGGTGGGGGAGTCTAAGACAAGGGGACATAACCTTAAAATCAGAGCCTGGCCATTCAGGAGAGAAGTTAGGAAACACTTCTTCACACAAAAGGGCGGTAGAAGTGTGGAACTCACTCCCACAAAAGGCAATAGATGCTCGCTCAATTAATAATTTTAAATCAGAGATCGATAGATTTTTGCTCACCAAGGGTATTAAGGGACCTAGAGCCAAGTGGCTGGAGTTAGGATACAAATCAGCCACGGCCTCATTGAATGGCGGAACAGGCTCGAGGGGCTGAATGGCCTACTCCTGTTCCTATGTTCCTATTCTATATTAACCAGATGTCATTACTCATGTAAACTTTCATCAGAGACTCTGTCAAAGTATCCTTCTATTGTTTTGGAAAAGTTTGTAGGACGAGTATTGTATTCGGTACTTGCTGTGAGCTTCTGTGTAATTGTCGTAAATCCAACTCTCAGTTTTAGCCTGAGCATGACGACTGAACAGCGTGGGATGGGATAGGGGAATGTGCTGAGCATGTCACACGTTCTCTGGTGCATAAATACTGTGGTGAAAGAGTAACCGTTACTCCCGTGGAACGCTACTCCTTTCATGGCAATATATAAGGGTGCATGTTTCAGGTCATGTGAGGTAAGCTTGATTTACAGAAACCACAAATATTGATGAGAAAAGTTCATTACTGTAACGAACCACATCCATCCACAGCGATGCATCACTTTGGCAGGAAAAATCAGAGAGCAAGTTATTATCTTAATGGCGAGAAACTGGAAAGTACTGCAGTACAAAGGGATCTGGGGGTCCTAGTGCAAGAAAATCAAAAAGTTAGTATGCAGGTGCAGCAGGTGATCAAGAAAGCCAACGGGATGTTGGCTTTTATTGCTAGGGGGATAGAATATAAAAACAGGGAGGTATTGCTGCAGTTATATAAGGTATTGGTGAGACCGCACCTGGAATACTGCATACAGTTTTGGTCTCCATACTTAAGAAAAGACATACTCGCTCTCGAGGCAGTACAAAGAAGGTTCACTCGGTTAATCCCGGGGATGAGGGGGCGGACATATGAGGAGAGGTTGAGTAGATTGGATCTCTACTCATTGGAGTTCAGAAGAATGAGAGGCGATCTTATTGAAACATATAAGATTGCGAAGGGGCTTGATCGGGTGGATGCGGTAAGGATGTTCCCAAGGATGGGTGAAACTAGAACTAGGGGGCATAATCTTAGAATAAGGGGCTGCTCTTTCAAAACGGAGATGAGGAGAAACTTCTTCACTCAGAGGGTAGTAGGTCTGTGGAATTTGCTGCCCCAGGAAGCTGTGGAAGCTACATCATTAAATAAATTTAAAACAGAAATCGACAGTTTCCTAGAAGTAAAGGGAATTAGGGGTTACGGGGAGCGGGCAGGAAATTGGACATGAATTTAGATTTGAGGTTAGGATCAGATCAGCCATGATCTTATTGAATGGCGGAACAGGCTCGAGGGGCCGATTGGCCTACTCCTGCTCCTATTTCTTATGTTCTTATGTTACTATCAATATGTGAATGTGTTTTGAAACTAGTGAACAGTACGCAGATGGGAGGGGGGGTAAGATTTTCACTGCCATGTTGTGGGGAGATGATATGTGTGTATAGAAATTTCTCCAAGCCTCTTGCCTTAGTGACAATTTTATTCAAAGAAATTCTTTGAGATCCCATGCCACCAGCTGGAGGGAGAGCCTTTGGCTCAGTGGGAGCATTCCCGCCTCTGATTCATGAAGGTGCAGGGTTCATTCCCCACTCCCGACAGGCGTGGTGAGTGGAGACCAGGGCTCTGGCTCTGAATTCTGGGTTGACTGCATTTATATAGCACCTTTAACACAGTAAAACGTCGCACAGAACAAAATTTGGCACTGAGCCACATAGAGATATTAGGACAGGTGACTCAAAGCTTGGTCAAAGAGCTCGGTTATAAGGAGTGCCTTAAAGGTTTAGGGAGGGAATTCCAGAGCTTAGGGCCCGGGCAGCTGAAGGCACGGCCGCCAATGGTGGAGCGATGGAAATCGGGGGCTGTGCAAGAGGCCAGAACTGGAGGAGCGCGGAGATCTCGGAGGGTTGTCGGGGCTGGAGGAGGTTACAGAGATAGGGAGGGGGTGAGGAGGCCATGGAAGGATTTGAAAACAGGGATGAGAATTTTGAAATGGAGGCGTTCCCGGTCCAGGAGTCCACGTAGGTCATCGGGCACAGGGGGTGATGGGTGAACGGGACTTGGTGCGAGTTAGGATACGGGGGCAGCAGGACACTTGTGCCCGGTGGATGGCCCCCTCCTCATTGCACGGGTTGAGGGAGCCCTAAAATAGGACTAACCCAACTATCGGCTGGTACAAAGATGGTTACGGCCATGGAAGGAGTGTTCACATTGCTGCCTTTTGGACTGTTAATCAGCCTGCGAATCCTCCCAGTACTTCATATTATTCTCCAAGGGAGTCATAGAACCTTAGAATCATACAGCACAGAAGACGACCATTCGGCCCATCATTCCTGTGCCGGCCCTTTGAAAGGGCTATCCAATTAGTCCCATCCCTCTGCCCTGCAAATTTCCCCCCTTCAAGTCCTTATCCAATTCCCCTTTTGAAAGTTATTATTGAATCTGCTTCCACCGCCCTTTCAGGCAGCGCGTTCCAGATCATCACAACTCGCTGCGTTTATAAAAATGAGAGGGCGAAGATACCAAAACAACGAAGACGCCATGCTGCCAGGCTGTTAATCAGCCTGCGAATCGTCCCACTGCTATTCTCCAAGGGAAGAATTATTACAAAAAATATCACAGCAAGGCCTTTCATGAAGCAGGTAGCGTAAATTGCGGCTTTAATGCCAGGGTATCTCATCCCATAGACATTAATGGATAGGCAGTGGTAGGCAGGATTACCTGCAATTTTCTGATAAGCCTCCCGGTACATCCAAGGCCGCACCAGTGGAATAATATTCTGCCCTATATCTCACAGGAAGAGGCAGACTAGGAGAGTAATTACAGAACCTATACTTTTTATTTCATAATATGCTAAATATTCCAAAACATTACAGGAAATGCATTTTTTTTCCCCTCAGTACAAGTACAAGATTTCGGAGTGTCTTTGCTTTTCCAAATGATTATCAAGCCTAACTCATCGAGCCTAGCTCAGCGTGAAAGAGATGCAGTGATTACACCACATGTCGTTTCTTTTGTTTAAACATGAGTGTGTTACTTTTACAGCATCAAAATGCTGGGGGCGTCAGAGCTGCAGCCTGAAACACATCTGTACATTCCAAACAACAATGAAAACTCCAATTATTAGAACGTAAGAAATAGGAGCAGGAGTAGGCCATTCGGCCCCTCGAGCTTGCTCCGCCATTCAATCAGATCATGGCTGATCTTCGACCTCAACTCCACTTTCCCGCCCGATCCCCATATCCCTTGATTTCCCCTAGAGTCCAGAAATCTATCGATCTCATAGGAACAGGAGTAGGCCATTCAGCCCCTCGTGCCTGCTCCGCCATTTGATAAGATCATGGCTGATCTGTGATCTAACTCCATATACCTGCCTTTGGCCCATATCCCTTAATACCTTTGGTTGCCAAAAAGCTATCAATCTCAGATTTAAATTTAGCAATTGAGCTAGTATCAATTGCCGTTTGCGGGAGAGAGTTCCAAACTTCTACCATCCTTTGTGTGTAGAAATGTTTTCTAATCTCGCTCCTGAAAGGTCTGGCTCTAATTTTTAGACTGTGCCCCCTACTCCTAGAATCCCCAACCAGCGGAAATAGTTTCTCTCTATCCACCCTATCCGTTCCCCTCAATATCTCATAAACTTCGATCAGATCACCCCTTAACCTTCGAAACTCCAGAGAATACAACCCCAATTTGTGTAATCTCTCCTCGTGACTTAACGCTAAGCCTTGGATATACTCAACGACTCAGCATCGTTCACCTTTGAGATCATGTTTGCTTAATTTGAGGCTCTAAACAGTCACAACTGCAGCGTAGCAAAATAATTTACCACGCATTTCATGATACAACACCTTTTTATAAAACCTGCCCTGATAACACATACACACACACACACATACACATACACACGCACACTAGCGGTTCAAGAAGGCGGCCCACCACCGCCTTGCCAACGACGCCCGCATCCCGAGAATGAATTGAAACGTGCGGGTGGTGCATTATGGAGGGATTAACCAGCGGCAGTTTCTCCTCTCTCCACAGGAAGAAATGGCAAACGGAGCTTTACCTGTGCTGCAGCTGATCCATGACAGAGTGAGGGAGAGATATCCAAGTATTAACAGGTAACTGGTTTCAACTCCTGCCTCTCTCTGAGGCCCACTTCTGTCCTTGACGTGTTGGTTTAGTTTTCCAAATCCCCGCCTGGGCATTGAACCGGTGAGACGGATTGAACGCCAGTTAGAGGAACCGTTTAGATTTTCAGTCCCAGTGATTTCAGTGGGCGTCAGAGCCGATTGGCAGGTTTAAAATCGACCCTGTTGTGTCCCCCCCGTATCCGGGGAGGTCTTTCCGTCCGATTTCTCACACTCCCGGACTGGGATGCTCGATGAAGCTTGTCGTCTGGTAGGTGATGCCTCTCATCTCCACCCTCTAACCTCTCTCTCTCTCTCAACCGTCACCTTTCTTGCCTCCTTCAAGAGAAACTATTCCCTCCGGTGAGGAGAGAATCCAGAACAAAGGCGGGGGGGGGGGGCCGTAACCTTAAAATTAGAGCCAGGCCGTTCAGGGGTGATGTCGGGAAGCACTTCTTCACACAAAGGGGAGTGGGAATCTGGAACTCTCTCCCCCAAAAAAAGTTGTTGAGGCCGGGGGTCAATTGGAAATTTCAAAACTGAGATTGATCGATTTTTGTTGGGTGAGGGGATTAAGGGTTACAGAACCAAGGCGGGTAGATGGAGTTAAGATACAGATCAACCATGATCTAATTGAATGGCGGAACAGGCTCGAGGGGCTGAATGGCCTCCTCCTGTTCCCATGCCCCTGTGTCCCTATGATTATCCAGGTTAGAATCATAGAATCATAGAAGTTTACAACATGGAAACAGGCCCTTCGGCCCAACATGTCCATGTCGCCCAGTTTATACCACTAAGCTAGTCCCAATTGCCTGCACTTGGCCCATATCCCTCTATACCCATCTTACCCATGTAACTGTCCAAATGCTTTTTAAAAGTCAAAATTGTACCTGCCTCTACTACTGCCTCTGGCAGCTCATTCCAGACACTCACCACCCTTTGAGTGAAAAAATTGCCCCTCTGGACCCTTTTGTATCTCTCCCCTCTCAACTTAAATCTATGCCCCCTCGTTATAGACTCCCCTACCTTTGGGGAAAGATTTTGACTATCTACCTTATCTATGCCCCTCATTATTTTATAGACTTCTATAAGATCACCCCTAAACCTCCTACTCTCCAGGGAAAAAAGTCTCAGTCTATCCAACCTCTCCCTATAAGTCAAACCATCAAGTCCCGGTAGCATCCTAGTAAATCTTTTCTGCACTCTTTCTAGTTTAATAATATCCTTTCTATAATAGGGTGACCAGAACTGTACACAGTATTCCAAGTGTGGCCTTACTAATGTCTTGTACAACTTCAACAAGACATCCCAACTCCTGTATTCAATGTTCTGACCAATGAAACCAAGCATGCTGAATGCCTTCTTCACCACCCTATCCACCTGTGACTCCACTTTCAAGGAGCTATGAACCTGTACTCCTAGATCTTTGGTGAGAATCTTTCTGTTGTGTTTTTCAAAGGTCCCAGCTGATTCACTACCTGAGAGAGGCTCGAGCGAGATATTACATGGGTAAACTTGCTGGCCAAAAGGTCCAGAGCCTTGTTTGCGTCGTCTACCAACTTATCTCAGATGACCTGCAAGGGGTGAGATCACTTTGAAATCTTTATTACAGTTCAAGTTCAGCCGTGTTGCTCTCCCCGTAACTTTCTCACAAGCAGGGGGGCTCGAGAGTTTCAGTAAGAAGGTCACGGTGGGATGGGAAGATGTCCTTCTCCAGCTCTGGGGTATCAGACCGTGGTCAGGCAGGAATTCTCGCTGCCAAATCTGGCCACAAACTGCTTGGGATGTTTCAACAAAAGCAATAACCTGCATTTATATAGCGCCTTTAACGTAGTAAAACGTCCCAAGGCGCTTCACAGGAGCGTAAATCAGACAAAATTCGACACCGAGCCACATAAGGAAATATTCGGACAGATGACCAAAAGCTTGGTCAAAGAGGTAGGCTTTAAGGAGCGTCTTAAAGGAGGAGAGAGAAAGAGGCGGAGAGGTTTAGGGAGGGAATTCCAGAGCTTAGGGCCCAGGCAGCTGAAGGCACGGCCGCCAATGGTGGAACGATGGAAATCGGGGGATGCGCAAGAGGCAAGAATTGGAGGAGCGCAGAGATCTCGGAGGGTCGTAGGGGCTGGAGGAGGTTACAGGGGTAAGGAGGGGTGGGCGAAGAGGCCATGGATGGATTTGAAAACAAGATGATAATTTTAAATTAGAGGCATCCGGGGGACCAGGAACCAGTGTTCCATCCAATAATATGAACTGGTGCAAAATCGTCAGCAGCTTGCAGCCAAAGTTGCAATAAGGGTTTTCCCCGTCAATGTCGGGGCCTGACGTCCGTGTGTGTGAGTGAGCGCGAACGTCCGTGTGTGCGCGAGCGCGAACGTCCGTGTGTGTGCGAGCGCGAATGTCCGTGTGTGTGAGCGCGAACGTCCGTGTGCGTGTGCGTGAGCACGAACGTCCGTGTGTGCGCGAGCGCGAATGTCCGTGTGTGTGTGAGCGCGAACGTCCGCGTGCGTGCGCGAGCACGAACGTCCGTGTGTGTGTGCGTGAGCGCGAACGTCCGTGTGTGTGTGCGAGCGCGAACGTCCGTGTGTGTGTGAGCGCGAACGTCCGTGTGCGTGCGCGAGAACGAACGTCCGTGTGTGTGTGCGTGAGCGCGAACGTCCGTGTGCGTGCGCGAGCGCGAACGTCCGTGTGTGTGTGAGCGCGAACGTCTGTGTGTGTGTGCATGAGCGCGAACGTCCGTGTGTGTGTGTGAGCGAGCGTGAACGTCCGTGTGTGTGAGTGTGAACGTCCGTGTGTGTGTGCGAGCGTGAACGTCCGTGTGTGTGAGTGTGAACGTCCGTGTGTGTGTGCGAGCGTGAACGTCCGTGTGTGTGAGTGTGAACGTCCGTGTGTGTGTGCGAGCGCGAACGTCCTTGTGTGTGAGTGTGAACGTCCATGTGTGTGAGTGTGAATGTCCGTGTGTGTGAGTGTGAACGTCCTTGTGTTTGAGTGTGAACGTCCGTGTGTGTGAGTGTGAATGTCCGAGTGTGTGAGTGTGAACGTCCTTGTGTGTGAGTGTGAACGTCCGTGTGTGTGAGTGTGAACGTCCGTGTGTGTGAGTGTGAACAGTGGTGTGGGGACTGGAGTCACATATAGGCCCAGACCGGGTAAGGACGGTAGGTTTCCTTCCCTAAAGGGACATTAGTGAACCAGTTGGGTTTTTTTTAACGACAATCTGACACCAGCTTTTGAATTAACAGAGTGTTTAACCCAAGTTAAAACCCTCAAACTGCCAGGTGGGAGTGGCTATAGTTGTCAATAGCCTATATGGATTAGGCTAACTAGTCCTGGGTAACTAGCCTCGGTTAACACTGACGAAAGCTACAGAGGGTAGGTGTCTAACCTAACAAGTCACTCCGACTGATGAATTCTCTCTCTCTCTCTCTCTCTCGCTACAGATACACACACCCTCTCAGGAGACAGGCGCCCCTGCTGCTTTCGACTGGGCGATACTGAACAAGTGGGAAGAATTTCGAGCTCAAGTCCACCGACTTGTTTGAAGAACCCTCCTTGCGATTCTTCCACAGGGATGGAAGCATAATCCTGCAGGAAGTTTACAGGAATTTGATCAATTCCCAAGCTTAAGCTTTATCCAACACAGCTGCTAGTTAGAACTCTAGAATAGTGCATTAGTATGCATTGTACTAATTTTAATATGTATGTCTATCTACATTTTTATATATTATTGAAATTTTTATTGAACTTGCAATTACATAGCACTTTTCACAGTGGATTGCCCTCTCTTGGTACCACTGTTACCTCTTTGATCGTAGCCAGAGAATCATGTGTAATGTCATCTCTTCCTTCTCCCACACTGTTACCCTCTGGAGTCCCCCAAGGATCTGTCCTTGCTTGGCTCTTATTTCTCATCTACGTGCTGCCCCTCAGTGACGTCATCCCGAAACACGAAAACCAGGTCCAACATGTGTGCTGACGACACCCAGCTCTACCTCATCACCACCCAACCTAAAACCCCCCACTAACCTCTGTGTCGTCACACTACTTGTACAACATCCAGGCCTGGATGAGCAGCAAGACTGAAGCCACTGTCTTTGTTCCCCGCCACAAACTCCGTTCCCCAGCCCCCTGACTCCGCCCCTCTCCCCGGCCGCTGTCCGAGGCTGAATCAGACCGTTCGCAACCTTGGCCTCTTATTGGACCCTGAGCTGAGCTTCTGACCACGTCTCCGCTCCATCACCAAGACCCCCCTACATCCACCTCCGTAACATCGCCCCGTCTCCGTCCCCCTGCCTCAGCCCACCTGCTGCTGAAACCCTCATCCGTGTCTTTGTTACCTCTAGACTGGACTATTCCAATGCTCTCCTGCCCGGCCTCCCATCTCCCACCCTCCCATAAACTTCAGCTCATCCAAAACTCTGTTGTCCGTATCCTAACTCACACCAAGCCCCGTTCACCCATCACCACCCACCCTGTTCGCTGACCTCCATTGGCTCCTGGCCCGGGAGTACCTTGATTTTTAAAAAAAATTCTCATCAAACCCCTCCATGGCCCTCACCCCCTCCCTATCTCTCTAACCTCCTCCAGCCCACCAACCCTCTGCGCTCCTCCAATTCTGGCCTCTTGTCCATCCCCCCACTCCCTTCGCTCCACCATTGGCGGCCGTGCCTTCAGCTGCCTGGGCCCTAAGCTCTGGAATTCCCTCCCTAAACCTCTCCGCCTCTCTCTCTCCTCCTTTAAGACGCTCCTTAAAACCCACCTCTTTGACCGAGCTTTTGGTCACCTGTTCTAATATTTCCTTATCTGGCTCAGATTCCATTTGTAATTGCAAGCTGTTTACCTTGTAAATAACTACTAACCTCATTTTGTTCTTTTTTTAATTAAATGTTTCTATTTCTTTAGAATGTATTTATCTTTTGGGATGTGGGCGTCGCTGGCAAGGCCGGCATTTATTGCCCATCCCTAGTTGCCCCTTGAGAAGGTGGTGGTGAGCCGCCTTCTTGAACCGCTGCAGTCCGTGTGGTGAAGGTTCTCCCACAATGGTTTAGGGGGCTATGCCCTGGGGGTTACTGCTGGTGCCTTCAGTGAACAGCCATCTATGAGTTTCCTCCAGCTCCAACTCTGTCCAAAACTAGTGGCCATAAATAGAAGATAGTCACTAAAAAAATTCAATTGGGAATTCAGGAGATACTTCTTCGCCCAGAGAGTGGTGAGAATGTGGAACTCGCTCCCACAAGGAGTGGTTGAGGTGAATAGTGTAGATGGATTTAAGGGGAAGCTGGATAAACACATGAGGGAGAAAGGAATAGAAGGATATGCTGATAGGGGGAGAGGAGGCTCGTGCGGAGCATGGGCCAGTTGGGCCGGATGGCCAGTTTCTGAGCTGCACAATGCTACACGATCGTCCAAAGTGGGTTGGAGGCCGGATTAAAAATGGCGGACGGCAAAGGTGACGCAGAGGTCAAAGTTCTGCGGGCGGAGGGATTAAAGCAACCTCTTCCCTCACGCCTGTCCGGAATTTCAAAACTGTGGAGCAGCAAGTCAGGCGTCGCCCCGTCACCTCTGGGACATTTGGTCTCCGATGGAAAAGTCAAAGGGGTGAACGTCACTGCTGTGGGCCGTTATGGTCCGGGCGGCCTGTTCTGTCCTGCTCCTGCTCCACAAGACCGTCCCAGCACATGGGGGAGGGGCTTATAGCTGGCCCCTCCCCCTCCCCCTCCCCCACAAAGGATGGTGCAGCTAATAATGACTTCCAAACACTGCTAATTGAAGTCATCTATAAAAAAAAAACACTCCCATTTCCTACTTTGCCTTCCGCCATTTCAGGATACCTCAAGATGCTTCACAGCCAAAGAAGTACTTTTTTTTGAAGTGTACTGTTGGAATAAAATTGCTGGACTATAACTTGGTGTTGTAAAATTGTTTACAATCGTTGGAAACTCGGCAGAGAATTTGCACACTGCACGATCCCACGAACAACCAGTCCATCTGTTTTTTTTTAATTGTGTTGGTTGAGGGATAAATATCGGCCCCAGTACACCGGGGAGAACTCCCCTCCCCCCCGCCCTCTGGTTTAACGTCTCATCCGAGAGACGGCACCTCCGGCAGTGCAGCACTCACTCGTTACCGGCGGATTGTGGGGCTCAAGTCTCTGGAGTGGGGCTCTAGACCCACGGCCTTCCGAGTCAGGAAGTGAGGGCGACGCAGCTGGAGCGCTGGGATTACTCCGTTGGGTCAGATTGGCAGGTGGGGAAGATTTGTGATACTTGTCCTAAAATTGCTGCTGCTTTTAAATACAGAAATCAGGCCAGGAGGCAGGCCGATTTAGAATATATGCTGTTGTAAATAAATCTTTTCAGATGTTTGAAGAAACTATTTTGGATGTGTTTTATTCTTTCCTGCATTAAACTAGACCGAGCCCTGTCTATATTTTACAGACCACTCCATGTTGCCACCATCTTTGGTCACACTTTTTATGTAAACATTTAACACTGAAAATGTCTCTGTAATCCATTGCAATGGTAATCTCCAATGTAAACCACAAAAACATTCATTTATATAGCGCCTTAACATCGTAAAACATCCCAAGGTGCTTCACAGTCTTAATTGTATGGTTTATATCAATTAGTGTTAATTATATTCAGGTGGTGGGTATCATTGCGGACTCTCTTGTATCCTTTTTATCGGAAAGCTTAGCAAGGGTGTGTGGGGGATGGTGTAAGGGGATTCTTCGTGAGTAGAGGCCTGGAAGCAACTGAAGACCAGGCTCCAGTATTCCATCCTTCACCTCCGGGCTAACCAATTTTAACATGGTAACAGAGAACGGTCGCCTGAAGGCGGAGATTGGAAACCACGATTTTTTTGGGGGGGGGCGGGGACACAAAAAAAAAAACTTGAAAGCCTAGTGGCCGTTGTGGAAAATGGCAGAAAGCAAGTTTAATTCGTCGCGGTGTGATTTCCCTCCGAAAGAAATAAAATCAGAGGTTTTTTCTGAGATGGACGCCAATCTTTCGGATAATGATGAAGGTTTTGCCTTTCGACTAGAATTTCTGGATCAAATCTCCAAGACAGAGGACCCTGGTCAACATTTGATAGATTTCGACAAACGGACGGACGAGTACATCATGGACTTTAACAAATTGCACAAAAGGTCGACAAAGTTCCAATTGGGAGCCCCTGGATCGGTACTAGCGCTTCAATTACTAGATTGTGCTAAGGCGTCTCATATAGACAGGCAACTAATTGGCGTCCATTTC
This sequence comes from Heptranchias perlo, assembly GCF_035084215.1. Taxonomy (NCBI): domain Eukaryota; kingdom Metazoa; phylum Chordata; class Chondrichthyes; order Hexanchiformes; family Hexanchidae; genus Heptranchias; species Heptranchias perlo. The sequence goes on along the minus strand of NC_090366.1, from coordinate 12,723,350 downwards.
TCGGAAAAGAGAGGAAGAAAACAAATTGTCTTAAAGTTACTTAGACAATTTGCCCATCTAACTTGTCAACGTTTTAAAAATCCTGCTAAAAGATGCAGGTGTAGTTGAGGAGTATACGAGGCTAATAGAAGAGATTAGTGAGAACTGTGAAATCTGTAAGAAGTATAGACGGGCACCCCCACGTCCTACTGTAAGTGTTCCGTTAGCACGTGACTTTAACGAGGTAGTTGCCATGGATTTAAAGGTGTGGGACGGAGACAGAAACGTTTTCATCTGACATTTTATTGACCTGGCACTAATATATAGTAAGGAGAAGAAGGTTATTCCAGGTAAAATTATGGAAAAATGGATAGGGACTGGACTTGGGACACCAGCAAAGTTTTTAACCGATAATGGAGGTGAATTCGCAAACGCGGAGTTCAGAGATATGTGTGAGAATATGAATATAATTGTCATGAGTACAGCAGCTGAGAGCCCCTTTCAGCAGTGGTCTTTGTGAAAGGGATCATGCTGTGATTGATAACAAGGTGCATAAAATTTTGGCTGATCGACCAGAGTGTAAATTGTCAACTGCCCTAGCATGGGCAGTTCATGCAAAGAATTCTCTTCAGATGGTTGGAGGATATAGTCCTTACCAACTAGTCTATGGGCACAATCCCAAATTACCTTCTGTTCTTTGTGATAATCCTCCTGCTCTAGAAGGTACAACAAGTGGGGCCATTTTCTCTGAGCATTTAAATACTATGCATGCAGAGAGACAGGCTTTTATCAAGACTGAGTTATCAGAGAAAATTCGTAGAGCACTGAGGCATCGTATTAGACCATCTGAGACAGAGTTCAATTCAGGAGATTTGGAATAATATAAACAAGAAGGTCATAGGGAACGGAAAGGCCCTGGTAAGGTAATAGGTCATGATGGTAAGGCAGTAATTGTCCAACATGGCGATCAAACTGTTACGGTTCATTCCTCACGATTAATTGGAATTAATTATAAAATCTCAGACTCTGAGCAGCTGAAAGAAGTAAACAAGGCACCTTGTGCCTCAGATGTTCATGATTTTTTTTGATGAGGTTCCTGAGGTACAGAGTGAGGTGGATCAAGGGCTGGACAGTGGTAATGTCAGTGATCAAGAGACACATGACAGAGCTATCGCATCCACAGAACAATTACCCAAAGTGGGTACACGGGTGATATATGTTCAAGGAGGGACTAATGAATGGAGGGATGGAACAATTTTGGGACGTGTAGGCAGAGCTACTGGTAGGTTTAAATATCAGTTGATGTTCAGGATGAGGACCATGTAGCGAGGTCCATGGACTGGCAGAATGGGGTAAAAGGGTGGAGAGTACGAAAGCAGAGTACAAGTAGTGATAGGGAGTCCGGAAGTGAATCTTACGTCAGAAAACGACCACGAATTAGAGATGAAAGAGGGAGATCTCTCAGCAGTAGCGGTCCCTACGGACATAAAAGTGGAAGTAGAGGATGTAGCTTGACTGAGTCAGACAATGAAACAAAGACCACAGAACAGTTACGTAACAGATCTAGGAACAGAAGTCCAATAGATCGGGAGGTTTTGGTGGCTGCCAATAAACTTGAGGTTAAATGACGAAGAGAGGCGAAACAAAGGAGTTAGATATTGGAAAGGATTGAGTTCATTCTGAGGTAACATAGGAACATAAGGAATGTAGGAAAATAGGAACAGGAGTAGGCCATTCAGCCCCTCGTGCCTGCTCCGCCATTTGATAAGATCATGGCTGATCTGTGATCTAACTCCATATACCTGCCTTTGGCCCATATCCCTTAATACCTTCGGTTGCCAAAAAGCTATCTATCTCAGATTTAAATTTAGCAATTGAGCTAGTATCAATTGCCGTTTGCGGAAGAGAGTTCCAAACTTCTACCACCCTTTGTGTGTAGAAATGTTTTCTAATCTCGCTCCTGAAAGGTCTGGCTCTAATTTTTAGACTGTGCCCCCTACTCCTAGAATCCCCAACCAGCGGAAATAGTTTCTCTCTATCCACCCTATCTGTTCCCCTTAATATCTTATAAACTTCGATCAGATTACCCCTTAACCTTCGAAACTCTAGAGAATACAACCCCAATTTGTGTAATCTCTCCTCGTAACTTAACCCTTGAAGTCCGGGTATCATTCTAGTAAACCTACGCTGCACTCCCTCCAAGGCCAACATGTCCTTCCGAAGGTGCGGTGCCCAGAACTGCTCACAGTACTCCAGGTGCGGTCTAACCAGGGTTTTGTATAGCGGTTTGTACTGAAAAAGTCCTTGCAGATGGGACTTATAGGGCTTAAGCGAGATTGGTAGCTGGGGGTTTTGAAGTGAAACTGGGCGATACAGATGTTCGAGAAGATTCTCCCACTGCTGGAAAGGCAATCTTAAAAAATCTTTTTGTCTCTTTTGGCAACATTTCCATGGGAGTGTAGATTGATTGACATAAAAGCCGCCTTTCTGCAGGGCGATACTTTTCAGAGAGAAGTGTTTCTGGAAAATGCCTAAAAAGATGCAGCAGATGAGGAAGGACTCTTAACAATTGCTTCTATGGCCTGAATGATGCGTCCAGAGTACGGTATTTCACGGTGAGATCTGTTTTGCTGAAAATAGGTTGTGTTCAACCAAAATCAGATCCCGCCATGCTTTATTGGTACCATAACATCCAGGCACCTTCATGATGCATGTTGATAATTTCTTACGTGGGGTGGTGGTGCTGCAGAATTTGAGAAATTCGTCGTTAATAAGATTAGAGTAGAATTTAAAATTGGGAGTCAGGCCTGCGCGGCTTTTAAATCTATCAGTTTCGATATTAAGCAGAATGGGTATGGTACAGCTTTAAATCAACAGTCCTGTTTAGAGAGTGTCACTCCCATCCCGGTTAATCATACTCGGTCATCACAGAAAGGTGAGGTTATATCTAAAGTACATAAGAACATAAGAAATAGGAGCAGGAGTAGGCCAATCAGCCCCTCGAGCCTGCTCCGCCATTCAATAAGATCATGGCTGATCTGATCCTAACCTCAAATCTAAATTCATGTCCAATTTCCTGCCCGCTCCCCATAACCCCTAATTCCCTTTACTTCTAGGAAACTGTCTATTTCTGTTTTAAATTTATTTAATGATGTAGCTTCCACAGCTTCCTGGGGCAGCAAATTCCACAGACCTACCACCCTCTGAGTGAAGAAGTTTCTCCTCATCTCAGTTTTGAAAGAGCAGCCCCTTATTCTAAGATTATGCCCCCTAGTTCTAGTTTCACCCATCCTTGGGAACATCCTTACCGCATCCACCCGATCAAGCCCCTTCACAATCTTATATGTTTCAATAAGATCGCCTCTCATTCTTCTGAACTCCAATGAGTAGAGTCCCAATCTACTCAACTTCTCCTCATATGTCCACCCCCTCATCCCCGGGATTAACCGAGTGAACCTTCTTTGTACTGCCTCGAGAGCAAGTATGTCTTTTCTTAAGTATGGAGACCAAAACTGTATGCAGTATTCCAGGTGCGGTCTCACCAATACCTTATATAACTGCAGCAATACCTCCCTGTTTTTATATTCTATCCCCCGAGCAATAAAAGCCAACATTCCGTTGGCCTTCTTGATCACCTGCTGCACCTGCATACTAACTTTTTGATTTTCTTGCACTGGGACCCCCAGATCCCTTTGTACTGCAGTACTTTCCAGTTTCAGTAGCAATTGATTGGTCAGTTAGACTGGTTGTGCACTCAGACCAGACCAGATACTAGTTTTGATGTGTTGTGTTCAGTATTCCAATGAAACACCCCTTCGAAGAGAATGCTTTAAGGGCAGATAAAACATTACGAAAATTAAATATAGATAAATGCGTACTTAAGTTCTCATCCTTAGGAACATAGGAACAGGAGTCGGCCATTCAGCCCCTCGTGCCTGCTCTGCCATTTGATAAGATTGTGGCTGATCTGTGATCTAACTCCATATACCTGCCTTTGGCCCATATCCCTTAATACCTTTGATTGCCAAAAAGCTATCTATCTCAGATTTAAATTTAGCAATTGAGCTAGTATCAATTGTCGTTTGCGGGAGAGAGTTCCAAACTTCTACCATCCTTTGTGTGTAGAGGGACGTATTTGAGGGGGGGAGGGACGGATTTGAGGGGGGAGGGACGGATTTGAGGGGAGGAGGGACGGATTTGAGGGGGGAGGGACGGATTTGAGGGGGAAGGGATGGATTTGATGGAGGAGGGATGGATTTGAGGGGGGGAGGGATGGATTTGATGGAGGAGGGATGGATTTGAGGGAGGAGGGATGGATTTGAGGGGGGGAGGGATGGATTTGAGGGGGGAGGGATGGATTTGAGGGAGGAGGGATGGATTTGAGGGAGGAGGGATGGATTTGAGGGGGGAGGGATGGATTTGAGGGAGGAGGGATGGATTTGAGGGAGGAGGGATGGATTTGAGGGAGGAGGGATGGATTTGAGGGAGGAGGGATGGATTTGATGGAGGAGGGATGGATTTGAGGGAGGAGGGATGGATTTGAGGGAGGAGGGATGGATTTGATGGAGGAGGGATGGATTTGAGGGAGGAGGGATGGATTTGATGGAGGAGGGATGGATTTGAGGGAGGAGGGATGGATTTGAGGGAGGAGGGATGGATTTGAGGGGGGGAGGGATGGATTTGATGGAGGAGGGATGGATTTGAGGGAGGAGGGATGGATTTGATGGAGGAGGGATGGATTTGAGGGAGGAGGGATGGATTTGAGGGAGGAGGGATGGATTTGAGGGGGGGAGGGATGGATTTGAGGGAGGAGGGATGGATTTGATGGAGGAGGGATGGATTTGAGGGAGGAGGGATGGATTTGAGGGAGGAGGGATGGATTTGAGGGGGGAGGGATGGATTTGAGGGGGGGGAGGGATGGATTTGAGGGGGGAGGGATGGATTTGAGGGGGGAGGGACGGATTTGAGGGGGGGAGGGACGGATTTGAGAGGGGAGGGACGGATTTGAGGTGGGGAGGGATGGATTTGATGGAGGAGGGATGGATTTGAGGGGGGGAGGGATGGATTTGAGGGGGGAGGGATGGATTTGAGGGGGGGAGGGATGGATTTGAGGGGGGGAGGGATGGATTTGAGGGAGGAGGGATGGATTTGAGGGAGGAGGGATGGATTTGATGGAGGAGGGATGGATTTGAGGGGGGGAGGGATGGATTTGAGGGAGGAGGGATGGATTTGAGGGAGGAGGGATGGATTTGATGGAGGAGGGATGGATTTGAGAGGGGAGGGATGGATTTGAGGGAGGAGGGATGGATTTGAGGGAGGAGGGATGGATTTGAGGGAGGAGGGATGGATTTGAGGGAGGAGGGATCGATTTGATGGAGGAGGGATGGATTTGAGGGAGGAGGGATGGATTTGAGGGAGGAGGGATGGATTTGAGGGGGGGAGGGATGGATTTGAGGGAGGAGGGATGGATTTGAGGGGGGGAGGGATGGATTTGAGGGAGGAGGGATGGATTTGAGGGAGGAGGGATGGATTTGAGGGGGGAGGGATGGATTTGAGGGGGGGGAGGGATGGATTTGAGGGAGGAGGGATGGATTTGATGGAGGAGGGATGGATTTGATGGAGGAGGGATGGATTTGAGGGGGGGAGGGATGGATTTGAGGGAGGAGGGATGGATTTGATGGAGGAGGGATGGATTTGAGGGAGGAGGGATCGATTTGATGGAGGAGGGATGGATTTGAGGGAGGAGGGATGGATTTGAGGGAGGAGGGATGGATTTGAGGGGGGGAGGGATGGATTTGAGGGAGGAGGGATGGATTTGAGGGGGGGAGGGATGGATTTGAGGGAGGAGGGATGGATTTGAGGGAGGAGGGATGGATTTGAGGGGGGAGGGATGGATTTGAGGGGGGGGAGGGATGGATTTGAGGGAGGAGGGATGGATTTGATGGAGGAGGGATGGATTTGATGGAGGAGGGATGGATTTGAGGGAGGAGGGATGGATTTGATGGAGGAGGGATGGATTTGAGGGGGGAGGGATGGATTTGAGGGAGGAGGGATGGATTTGATGGAGGAGGGATGGATTTGAGGGGGGGAGGGATGGATTTGAGGGGGGAGGGATGGATTTGAGGGAGGAGGGATGGATTTGAGGGAGGAGGGATGGATTTGAGGGAGGAGGGATGGATTTGATGGAGGAGGGATGGATTTGAGGGGGGGAGGGATGGATTTGAGGGAGGAGGGATGGATTTGAGGGAGGAGGGATGGATTTGAGGGAGGAGGGATGGATTTGAGGGAGGAGGGATGGATTTGAGGGAGGAGGATGCCCCATCGAATTTGGAAGATATATTTGGTGATTTACACCACCACCTGGTGGCCAGATTTGGCAGAGCAGAAATTTACAGCCAATAATGCTTCAAACTGACCTAAGTCGCATTATAAATAAGTCACAGTTCTGGATTTCAACGTGAAACCTGGTTAATTTGTTTCTTCACCCTCTTCCTCACAGGAACATAGACCCCAAGAAACTACAGTGACTGAGACCTTTTAAAGGGACACGGCGGAGCAGGGGGGAGACGTAAGGGTGGAAATTGCGGAGGCTCTGGCCACAATCTTCCAATCCTCCTTAGATATGGGGACGGTGCCGGAGGATTGCAAATGTCACACCTCTGTTCAAAAAAGGGGAGAGGGATAAACCTGGCAATCAGAGGCCCTTCAGCGGTGGAGAAACTTTTGGAGACAATAATCCAGGACAAGATTAATTGGAAAAGTTTGGGCTAAGAAATGAAAGTCAGCACTGATTTGTTAAAGGCAAATCCTGTTTGACTAACTTGCTTGAGTTCTTTGATGAAGTAACGGAGAGGGTTGATGAGGGCAGTGTGGTTGATGTTGTGTATATGGACTTTCAAAAGGCGTTTGATAAAGTACCACATAATAGATTTGTTAGCAAAATTAAAGTCAATGGGGATTAAAGGGACAGTGGCAGCATGGATAAAAAATTGGCTAAAGGACAGAAAGCAGAGAGTAGTGGTGAACGGTTGTTTTTCAGACTGGAGGGAAGTATACAGTGGTATCCCCCAGGGGTCAGTATTAGGACCACTGCTCTTTTTGATCTATATTAACAACCTGGGCTTGGGTATAGAGGGTATAATTTCAAAGTTTGCAGATGACACAAAACTCAGAAATGTTGTAAACAGCAAGGAGGATAGTAACAGACTTGAGGAGGACAGAGACAGACTGGTGAAATGGGCGGACACATGGCAGATGGAATTTAACGCAGAGAGGTGTGAAATGATACATTTTGGTCGGGAGAATGAGGAGAGGCAATATAAACTAAATGGGACAATTTCAAAGTGAGTTCAGGAACAGAGAGACCTGGGGGTGTATGTGCACAAATCTTTGAAGTTGGCAGGACAAGTTGAGAAGGCTGTTAAAAAGCATACGGGATCCTGGGCTTTAAAAATAGAGGCACAGAGTACAAAAGCAAGGAAGTTATGCTAAACCCTTTATAAAACACTGGTTAGGCCTCAGTTGGAGCATTGTGTCCAATTCTGGGCACCGCACTTTAGGAAGGATGTCAAGGCCTTGGAGAGGGTGCGGAGGAGATTTACCAGAATGGTCCCAGGGATGAGGGACTTCAGTTATGTGGAGAGACTGGAGAAGCTGGGATTGTTCTCCTTGGAGCAGAGAAGGTTAAGGGGAGATTTAATCGAGGGGTTCAAAATCATGAAGGGTTTTGATAGAGTAAATAAGGAGAAACTGTTTCCAGTGGCAGGAGGGTCGGTGACCAGAGGACACGGATTTAAGGTGATCGGCAAAAGAGGGGGACACGAGGAAACATTTTTTTACGCAGCGAGTTGTGATGATCTGGAACGCGCTGCCTGAAAGGGCGGTGGAAGCAGATTCAATAATAACTTTCAAAAGGGAATTGGATAAATACTTGAAGGGGAAAAATTTGCAGGGGCTACGGGGGAAAGAGCAGGGGGGAGTGGGACTAATTGGATAGCTCTTTCAAAAAGCCAGCACAGGCACGATGGGCCGAATGGCCGCCTCCTGTACTATGATACTGTGGACATCAAACACACCTGTGTATTTGGAGCACTATTCTAATCCCATGTTCCCACCCTGCTCCCATATCATTTTAACCCCCTTTGCTTCAACTATCCACCTAACCCATTCTTAAATATTGATATAGTCTCTGCGTCAATCACTAAATTCTGGTGATGCATTCCACAGCCTCACAAGCCACTGTGTATAAAGGTGTCTCCTGCTCTCTGTCCGAAATCTCTTACGTTTACTCATATATCTCTGTCACCCTTGTCCTGGACCCCTCAGTCACTGAAAACTGCCTGTTTCTACCTGGCCTCTCCCACCCATTCATAATTTTGAACAACTCTCGCAATCTCCTCTGCGCTGATGAAAATAATCCTAATTCTTCACGCTTCCCTCCAATTCACACACCAACCCGACTCTGACATCTACAGGATGCACTGCAGCAACTCGCCAAGGCTTCTTCGACAGCACCTCCCAAACCCGCGACCTCTACCACCTCGAAGGACAAGGGCAGCAGGCACATGGGAACACCACCACCTGCACGTTCCCCTCCAAGTCACACACCATCCCGACTTGGAAATATATCGGCCGTTCCTTCATCGTCGCTGGGTCAAAATCCTGGAACTCCCTCCCTAACAGCACTGTGGGAGAACCGTCACCACACGGACTGCAGCGGTTCAAGAAGGCGGCTCACCGCCACCTTCTCAAGGGGCAATAAATGCCGGCCTCGCCAGCGTCGCCCACATCCCCGGGATGAATTTTTTAAAAAGTTTTTCTTGATATTTGTGTTTTCTCAGGCAGCGTTCCCCATGAATCTGGGCTGTAACCCATTCTCTCGCATCAACATCCGGCCGAGAAAATGGAGCCTAATACTGCAACGCAGTACGCCATCTGATATAACACCAAGATTAATCTGCATTTTTCTGAAGTTGCTGACGCTATCAGACCTTGGTGATCTGATTTTGGGTTAATGAGGCTGAGAATAGACTCTCTCCAAAACTTCCAGCTCCGTGAAATTCAAACAGGACAAACCAGCAAAGGATAAATATAACAACCTGCATTTATATAGCGCCTTGAACTCGTCAAAACGTCCCCGAGGCGCTTCACAGGAGCGTAAATCAGACAAAATCTGACACCGAGCCGCATAAGGAGATATTAGGACAGGTGACCAAAAGCTTGGTCAAAGAGGTAGGTTTTAAGGAGCGTCTTAAAGGAGGAGAGAGAGAGGCGGAGAGGTTTGGGGAGGGAATTCCAGAGCTTAGGGCCCAGGCAGCTGAAGGCACGGCCGCCAATGGTGGAGCGATGGAAATCGGGGGATGCGCAAGAGGCCAGAATTGGAGGAGCGCAGAGATCTCGGAGGGTCGTGGGGGCTGGAGGAGGTCACAGAGATAGGGAGGAGGGGGGGGGGGGTGAGGATTTGAACACAAGGATGAGAATTTTAAAATCGAGGCGTTCCCGGACCGGAAGCCGATGTAAGTCAACGAGCGCAGGGGGGTGATGGGTGAACGGGACTTGGTGCGAGTTGGGATACGGGGTGGGGGGGCAGCAGAGTTTTGGATGAGCTGGAGTTTACAGAGGGTGGGAGATGGGAGATCGACCAGGAGAACGTTGGAATAGCCGAGTCTGGAGGGTTTCAGCCGCAGATGAGCTGAAGCTTCGGCTTTGAATCATCCAGTGCCAAGGTTTGGGGCAGTGAAGAGCTTTGTTTCAAACCTCTTGCTTTCGTTTCTCACTGACCTAATAAAGACTGCAGAAATGTGCTTCCTGCTGTAACTGACTGAAACAAACCGTGTGATTAACCAACATTTCGAATCTGGCCGATTCAGAGACCACACAAAGCATCAATCACACTCGGTACAATCTGCAGCCCAGAAGAATCAGCGTTAGAAATCAGATGAACGAGTATTGCAACTTTTCACTGGTTGAGTCAGTAGCTCAGATATTTGGGGTGGCTGATCACTTTTTCATCAGAAGCAGGGCTGCCCGTCATCAATCTCAGGCCGCCTTTTAGCTTAAGATCTGCAAAAATAGCTCAGTCAGCTGCCCTGTCACACCCGCCTACTTCCTGTAAAGATCTGAGGCTAAACTGTACAACGAGTTCAGCTATAATTAAACTGAAAATATCGACTCCCCAATATAATACAATAAATACACACTCACACACACACACACACAAATCTACACACGCAGACACACACCCACACACAGCGATTTTCGGATGGCGGAGCGGGTGCCTTGGGGGCCGGGGGGTCTCCGAAAATGGCGGAATCCCGGAGCGGATTCGGAGCCCGGCTCCAACCCGCCCACTCCCGGGTTCCCCAATGACGCGCGCAGCTCCCGCATGCGGGACTACCACCGGCAATTAAAGCCGGCGGGATGATAATTTAGATGGTTATTTAACTAGTTGAGGTACTTGACAGACCTCATTGAGTGGAGATTTTGGCAGGGGTGCAATTTTGAAGGATTCTCAGCGTGTTTCCCGTGCTGTGGGAATCACTCCCTGTTGGAGCAGACGTGTTTCAGCCAGTGGGAGATGCAAAGGATTATTTAACAGTTGGGGGGAAAACCTCATTTATTGCAGCAGGGACACTCTGTCACTTCAGACAAAGTTTTAGCTGCAACACCTTTGTCTTTCCACTCAAAATTATTAATTTATACCCTAAACTCTGCTGCGCAAACACATTTAATTACTTTGCGGACCCCCTCAAACTCACACCGTCAGGATGGGGGGCGCCATAGCTGCATTCATCACCTCATCCGAGGACGGGCACCATCACCAGCCTCGCCAGGCTCGCCATCCACCTCCGCCACGTGGAGCTCCACAACACAGTGCTGCACCACAGGCATCTGCACAAAGTAGTCGTGCAACTAAACACACACCCACTGTAGGGTGACCCAATGGGTGGCATCAAGGGTGGGTGTTCATGGTGAACCTCATGAAAGGGACTTATTGCACAAGCCAGTCAAGAATGGCCAAGACGTGGCAGTAGTGGTGACAATAATAATATTTAATGTGCCATTAACAAAAATCAAATATAAATAAAAAACACGACCAACCGTCAAACACCCTTGTGCATCCCCTCTGTGCTCACAAAACCTTTGCCTTTCGCTTCCGACTACTCCCACGTGGTGCATCCCCTGTGGCTGCAGCAGAGGTAGTGGCAGGTTGCTCTCGTTCATGCCCTGACCGATTAGATGCTTTGGGCCAATGCCCTCTGGGTTTCGGTGCCCGTGAGGGCCCCTCCAAAGACTGCTCCACCTGCACCTGCGCAGGGGCAGACTCGACCACCTGGAGAGGAGGCAGCATTGCGGGTACTGGGTGAGAGGGGGGCAACGGGTGAGACGTGGGAGCGCTTTGAGTGGCGTCCCCACTTCCATGTCCCCTTTCTCCATCATCCCTCCCCTGGGCCAGGCGCACATCACTCCTACCACCCTGCTGGACGACAGTTTGGAGGACATGTGTGAAGCCTTGTAAGGCCAGTGCTAGTGTATCTGTCTGCCTGTTTAAGGCGGCAGAAAGTTGCTCACCCTGAGTGTGAAGGGCCGTTGTCAGGGCCTCAATGGACTCATTGGTGAGCCGTGCTTGAAGCTCGATGGAGGCCAGCCTTCTCTCCATCGCAGACATTCCCGCACATACCCGCGACACTATCTCAGAGATGCCCTCACGTCCCTGTGACAGTATCTCAGAGATTCCCTCCTGTACCTGTGCCACCATTCCACTCATGCAGGAGTTGGACTCCTCCATCCTCTGCGCGATTGTGCAGAGTGCGTGTGGCACCTGTTCCAGCACCTCGCAAATGTGCTGCTGCCCCTCGATCATTCTCCTTTTCATGGATGGCCCCCAGGGTTCAGCATCTGTGTCCAGCTGAGCAGAGCCTGGAGAAGAGAGTGCTCCCACCGACTCGGACTCTCCACAGCTGCCCCTGCCACCAGTGTCTGCTCGAGCTCACATGTGTGTGGTGACTCACCATGTGCGACCCCAACTAACTACGGACTGGGACCCACTGAGGTGTGTGTATCTGCGCTGGTGGATGGCTCGCTCAGATGTGACGGTGCCCCCTCAGAGGCCAGCAGGTCCTCTGAGGAATCGCCCTCCGCTGTCACGGCGGTCGCTGAAGGCCCTGTAAGAGAACAGAAGGCAATATTAAGGATGATGACAGATGTTGAGGTGCTGAAGATGGCAAGGCATGTTAACATCGTTTGCTATTGTGAGTGCTGAATGTTAAAGTTCTGTCACCAGCCGTTTGTCGGGTGGCAGTCTCGGCGTCCCCGACGGACAGGCACTCGAGGGTACGGCTTAGTTCAAGGGCCTCCTGCTCCACGTCTGTGAGGACGACCTGATGTTGTGGCCCCCCTCCGGCCTTCGCCCTCTCCCGTGCATTCTGGGCTCTCTTCTATAAGGGGAGAAAGTAGAGAGGCGTGAGTGAGGGATGGTGACCTGGCCAACCGCTGAATGCATTGGGTTGGGTCAGGCTGACCGTGAAAGAGATACATCAGAGGGTGAGTATGAGACAGAGCCATGAGATTGTATGAGGATTGGGGTGAGTGGTAGTGGTGGGATGAGTACTGGGGAGGTGAGGAAGTGAAGGTAAGTTGAGGATGAGCTTTGAGTGGGTGTGAGGAGTGATGTAATAGAGTAGTGTTGGCAGTGCAGAATGAGTTGGGGGGTGGGGGCCGTGATGTGGAAGACGGAGTGTAGGAGAATGAGTAAGTGTGCTCACTTTGACTGACCCAGTTAGGTCATTGAAGCACTTCCAGCACTGGATCCATGTGCGGGAGACGTTGCCGCTGCTGGTGACCTCCTCTGCCACCTCGAGCCAGGCCATCTTGGTGGCAGAGACAGGCCACAACCTCCCGTCCGCCGGGTAGAAGATCTCCCTCCTCTCCTCCTCCTCACCCCATCCAGTAAGACCTGGAGTGAGGCATCGCTAAATCTGGGAGCAGCCTTCCCCCCTGGGCAGCTCCATTCTATAATTTTGCTTCTTTGCTGCAGGAGCAGCCTTTGGAGGACTGCCCCTTTAAATAGGGCTCCACCGGCTGACAGTCCGTGACGCGGGCGCGCAGTCCGCCCGCCGCGCAGGATTCCGACGGGAAAACGGAAGCCAAGGTAAGTGGCTTCAATTTACCCGCGATCCCGTGGGGGAACGGACGGATTGCACTGGGCGGGTTACCCGTGCGCCCAGTCGATCGTTCCCCCCCTGCTGCCATCCCGTCTCGCTGGGTAATATGGGGGCCACAGACCCATACACACACACACAGACACACACCCACACACACTCATATACACACTCACACATAAATCTACACAGATACACACACACACTGCAGTCCCTTTGCAATTACCCCTGACGTTGCAGAAAGCCTTTGCTCTGTAACTCATGTGCAATATCTGTAGTTACTGAGGTAATGAAAAAAAAAATCACAATTCATTCTTGTTCCAGCCCTAATAAAGCCACCTTTTATCCTCCAAAATATCCAGGAGTCAACATGCTTTGTTTCAGTTTATAACTCAAATCAGTCCAGACACTTACCTGAACAGAGTTTGAGAAAATCTATCAGCTCCAGCCAGCAAAGTTGAAACTTCACTCAGACTTTTCAAATCTCCCACTTCCCAATTCTACTTTCGGTTTTGCTGACTAGCCGTTGAGCTCCGTGTGTTACTTCCTGCTTCAGAATTTGCCACAAGACGATTCTCAGTATCAGATGACTCTCTCTCAACCACTGCAGGGCATTATGCAAGTGCATGATTCTGCAAAGCAAGTATAGTGCCCTCTGGGACAGATTACAATAATGTTTAACAGGTTCCCTGTTGTCAGCATCGTTAGACTGAAATGCTCTCTCTCTCTCTTAGCCGTGACTCAGTGGTAGCATAGAAACAGAAGGAGCCCCTCGAGCCTGTTCCGCCATGCAATTAGATCATGGCTGATCTGTATCTTAACTCCATCTATCCGCCTTGGTTCCCTAACCCTTAATCCCCTCACCCGACAAAACTCAATCTCAGTTTTGACATTTCCAATTGACCCCCGGCCCCAACAGCTTTTTGGGGGAGAGAGTTCCAGATTCCCACTCCCCTTTGTGTGAGGAAGTGCTTCCCGACATCACCCCTGAACGGCCCGGCTCTAATTTTAAGGTTCTGCCCCCTTGTTCTGGACTCTCCCCCCACCAGAGAAAATAGTTTCTCTCTATCGACCCTATCAAATCCTTTAATCATCTTAAACCCCTCGATTCGATCACCCCTTAATCTTCTACACTCGAGGGAATACAAGCCCAGTCTATTTCTGGGCACCGCACCTCAGGAAGGATTTATTGGCCTTGGAGGGGGTGCAGGGCAGATTCACCAGAATGATACCGGGGCTAAAAGGGTTAAATTACGAGGACAGGTTGCACAAACTGGGCTTGTATTCCCTCGAGTGTAGAAGATTAAGGGGTGATCGAATCGAGGGGTTTAAGACGATTAAAGGATTCGATAGGGTCGATAGAGAGAAACTATTTCCTCTGGTGGGGGGAGTCCAGAACCTTAAAATTAGAGCCGGGCCGTTCAGGGGTGATGTCGGGAAGCACTTCCTCACACAAAGGGGAGTGGGAATCTGGAACTCCCTCCCCCAAAAAGCTGTTGAGGCCGGGGGTCAATTGGAAATTTCAAAACTGAGATTGATGGATTTTTGTTGGGTGAGGGGATTAAGGGTTACAGAACCAAGGCGGGTAGATGGAGTTAAGATACAGATCAGTCATGATCTAATTGAATGGAGGAACAGGCTCGAGGGGCTGAATGGCCTCCTCCTGTTCCTATATTCCTAAGATCCTCTACACTGTCCCGTCAAACACTCCCAGGGCAGGTACAGGGTTAGATACAGAGTAAAGCTCCCTCTACACTGTCCCGTCAAACACTCCCAGCGCAGGTACAGGGGGTTAGATACAGAGTAAAGCTCCCTCTACACTGTCCCATCAAACACTCCCAGGGCAGGTACAGGGGGTTAGATACAGAGTAAAGCTCCCTCTACACTGTCCCATCAAACACTCCCAGGGCAGGTACAGCACGGGTTAGATACAGAGTAAAGCTCCCTCTACACTGTCCCATCAAACACTCCCAGGGCAGGTACAGCACGGGGTTAGATACAGAGTAAAGCTCCCTCTGCACTGTCCCATCAAATGACGGAACAGGATAAAGGGGCTGAATGGCCTCCTCCTATTCCTAAAGCGGAGCGAGTTAGGATGCATGTTCGTAAAGGAACCCCTTCCCGTTTTAAGTTATCAAAGGCACACTCCTTAGTTCGACTTGCTTAAACTCGTTCCTACGTCAGTTCACTTGGTTACAGAGCTCAAACAGAAATATTTAACTGCACAGTTATAATCTCTGGCAACTCTTTATATAATTGTATCAAATCACGTAAGAGACTCACAAAGAGGAATTTGTGAGCACTGACCCCGAGGACTTTGCAAAAATCTCATCTTTGACACAAAATGATTAGCCGAGCAACCCTAACAATCCTGTTCTCACGCACAAAAGCGTTTGGGTGCAGATAAGGCTCGATACACATGGGAGCTTGTTTACAACATTTTAATCTTCTCCTCTTAACGGATTTACGAAGAGGGACTTCTGCTCAGCAATTGGACGGCTCGCCCAAAGTAAAGGCACACATTCGCAATCCAAGGGATTTAATCGCGGGGGAGAGGGACGAGGAGAACGCTGGACGAAGCCGCACAGGAGAGGAAAGGAGAAAGGTCGGAGAGGGGGGGGATTTGAATGAAGGTGAGTGAGGGAAGATAAAAGATTACAGGACCGAAGGGGGGTGAACGGAGTCGAGGTGAAGATCGGCCATGATCTGATTGAATGGCGGAGCAGGCCCGAGGGGCTGAATGGCCTCCTGCTGCTCCTAAGACTATACCAGGAGCAAGTTGCTAGCCAGACATCAGTGAAAGGGCTAGTGGGTCAAGGTGGGACTCTAACAATGCTGGCAACTTGCGAGAGGCAGGTATGTGAACCAGAACATGACATGGTATTGTACCAATATGAGACTTAAGTTTTGACTTTGTGCGATGGTGTGAAACAAGTGATAGCTCGGTTTGCAAGCCTCCCGATTTTTTTTATTTTCACCGACAACGAACGGGAGAGGTGCAAATCGAGCTGTTGTTTTTGCACCATTGCTCAAAGCCAAAGTAAAGCCCCAAAGAACTTTTACTTGCAAAACGAGGCGTTCAAAATCACGAGGTGGGTTTCGACAGAGTAAATAAGGAGAAACTGCTTCCAGTGGCAGGAGGGTCGGTAACCAGAGGACACAGGTTTAAAATAATTGGCAAAAGATCCAGAGGCGACACGAGGGAAAAGATTTTACGCGGCGAGTTGTTCTGATCTGGAACGAGCTGCCTGAAAGGGCGGTGGAAGCAGATTCAATAGTAACTTTCAAAAGGGGAATTGGATAAACACTCGAAGGGGCAAAAATTTCAGGGCTATTGGGGGAAAGAGCAGGGGGGGAGGCAGTGGGACTAATTGGATCGCTCGTTCAAAGAGCCGGCACGGGCACGATGGGCCGAATGGCCTCCTTCTGTGCTATATCACTCTATGGTTCTATGAATATAAAGTATACAAGCGTGTCCCCTTAGCAATCAAGGTTCATTTCTACGTTGCATTAAGCCGTACGCTGATTTAGCATTGTTTCGCGATGCCCCCCACAGTCGAATAGTCCGCCCCCACCCCCATTTTAGGCCAAGGTAGTCTAATTTTTATTTCCTTTAGGATGCTTAGGTGCTTCCCAGGGAGCCTAAGGAGCCAGGTATAAAGTTTCAATTCCCATTCCCGTTGATTCCCAGATACCCCCAGTTGCCGACACCAACGGATATCAATGTTCCGGTTTCGGATTTCATCCACCAATGAGGCGACAGCACTAAGAACGGGCCCCTGTCCCAAAACCTCCGGGCCCAGGAAATTCAACCAGGGCGAAGCAAGCGAGTGAGAAACGGAAGGGTGAACTGGGGACTGAGTGCTTTGCGGGGCAGGTTGCGTGGGCTCCGAGAGAGGGGGGGAGGGGGGGGAATGGGGGCAGGGCCGCTGGAGGCCCTGAGGCCCGTGCGTGAAGCACGCCCAGGTGGGCGAGGTACCGGAGGGCGGTCAGTGCCCTGTGGTACCCCTACCCCAGCGAGAGTCAGGGGGGGAAAGGGGGGAAGTTGACTGATTAAGGGTTTGTGGTTGTTGGTTTTTGTATCTTCGCACTCTTCCCTTGGAGAATCGTGGGAAGGATTTGCAGGCTGATTAGCAGCCTGGAAGTGAGGAAATCGGGGATTGCTGTCTCTCGTCACTGCATCTTTCGGATGAGACATCAAACCGAGGCCCCGTCTGCCCCCTCGGGTGTGGCCGCAAAAGATCCCACGGCCGCTATTTCGAAGAAGAGCAGGGGGGAGTTCCCCTCGGTGTCTTGGGGCCAATATTTACCCCTTAACCAACATCGCCAAAAAAACAGATGATCCGGTCATTTATCACGTTGCTGTTTGCGGGAGCTTGCTGTGCGCAAATTGGCTGCTGCGTTTCTTACGTTAAAACTTCAAAAAGTACTTCATTGGCTGTGCAGCGCTTTGGGACACCCAAAGGTCGTGAAAGGCGCTATATAAATGCAAGTTCTTTCTTCCTAACAGTTCTCCTGTTGTGTGTCGTATCTCTAGTGATTGGGCCTTGAAAGAATCTTGATAGAGACAACACTGGAAATATTGACCGGAAACAATGAAAGCCTCCATCGTTTTGCTCCTGTCTGTATTTGGAGCCAGTTACGGTAAGTGGTTTGTGTTTGCTCTTGGGTCCAGGCTGCCCCTGTCCTGGGTTTGCTTTTATTTTCCATTTACTCTCTCCCCTTCTCTCCTGGTGCACTTTTCTCCTTCCTTCCAGCTCTTCACTCAGAATTCCTGTCCTCGCTCCAATTCCCCACACTCCCAGCAGAATTCCTGTCCTCACTGCGTATCCCCACACTCCCAGCAGAATTCCTGTCCTCACTGCACATCCCCGCACTCCCAGCAGTATTCCTGTCCTCACTGCGTATCCCCGCACTCCCAGCAGTATTCCTGTCCTCACTGCGTATCCCCACACTCCCAGCAGAATTCCTGTCCTCACTGCACATCCCCACACTCCCAGCAGAATTCCTGTCCTCACTGCACATCCCCACACTCCCAGCAGTATTCCTGTACTCACTCCAATTCCCCACACTCCCAGCAGAATTCCTGTCCTCACTCCAATTCCCCACACTTCCAGCAGAATTCCTGTACTCACTCCAATTCCCCACACTCCCAGCAGAATTCCTGTCCTCACTCCAATTCCCCACACTCCCAGCAGAATTCCTGT
This sequence comes from Heptranchias perlo, assembly GCF_035084215.1. Classification (NCBI taxonomy): domain Eukaryota; kingdom Metazoa; phylum Chordata; class Chondrichthyes; order Hexanchiformes; family Hexanchidae; genus Heptranchias; species Heptranchias perlo. The sequence continues at coordinate 12,705,004 of NC_090366.1, read as the reverse complement.
CCTCACTGCACATCCCCACACTCCCAGCAGAATTCCTGTCCTCACTGCATATCCCCACACTCCCAGCAGAATTCCTGTCCTCACTGCACATCCCCACACTCCCAGCAGAATTCCTGTCCTCACTGCATATCTCTACACACGCAGCAGAATTCCTGTACTCACTCCAATTCCCCACACTCCCAGCAGAATTCCTGTCCTCACTGCATATCTCTACACACGCAGCAGAATTCCTGTCCTCACTGCATATCCCCACACTCCCAGCAGAATTCCTGTCCTCACTCCAATTCCCCACACTCCCAGCAGAATTCCTGTCCTCACTCCAATTCCCCACACTCCCAGCAGAATTCCTGTCTTCACTCCAATTCCCCACACTCCCAGCAGAATTCCTGTACTCACTGCATATCCCCACACTCCCAGCAGAATTCCTGTACTCACTGCATATCTCTACACTCCCAGCAGAATTCCTGTCCTCACTCCAATTCCCCACACTCCCAGCAGAATTCCTGTCTTCACTCCAATTCCCTATACTCCCAGCAGAATTCCTGTCCTCACTCCAATTCCCTACACTCCCAGCAGAATTCCTCTACTCACTCCAATTCCCCACACTCCCAGCAGAATTCCTGTACTCACTCCAATTCACCACACTCCCAGCAGAATTCCTGTCCTCATTCCAATTATCCATACCCCCAGCAGAATTCTTGTACTCACTGCAATTCCCCACACTCCCAGCAGAATTCCTGTCCTCATTCCAATTATCCATACCCCCAGCAGAATTCTTGTACTCACTGCAATTCCCCACACTCCCAGCAGAATTCCTGTCCTCATTCCAATTATCCATACCCCCAGCAGAATTCTTGTACTCACTGCAATTCCCCACACTCCCAGCAGAATTCCTGTACTCACTCCAATTCCCCACACTCCCAGCAGAATTCCTGTACTCACTCCAATTCCCCACACTCCCAGCAGAATTCCTGTCCTCACTGCATATCTCTACACACGCAGCAGAATTCCTGTCCTCACTGCATATCCCCACACTCCCAGCAGAATTCCTGTCCTCACTGCATATCTCTACACTCCCAGCAGAATTCCTGTCCTCAATCCAATTCCCCACACTCCCAGCAGAATTCCTGTCTTCACTCCAATTCCCCACACTTCCAGCAGAATTCCTCTACTCACTCCAATTCCCCACACTCCCAGCAGAATTCCTGTCCTCACTGCATATCCCCACACTCCCAGCAGAATTCCTGTACTCACTCCAATTCCCCACACTCCCAGCAGAATTCCTGAACTCACTCCAATTCCCCACACTTCCAGCAAATTTCCTGTCCTCACTCCAAAGCCCCACACTCCCAGCAGAATTCCAGTCCTCACCCACAACTACCTTTCTCTTTGGAGATGGTCTCAAGTCCGGGCTATGGCCTGTCCATAGGAGTGGACTAACCGCGACGTTGATTCAGTATCGCACAAGATACGTTCAGATGGAGAAGGCTCGTCCTTCCAGGATACAAACCTCACCCTCTCCCCATTACACCCTCCAGCAGCTTCTTAAAGGGGCCCCGTTCCATTGGCCACCTTTCCTAAGCCGGTCATCTGCCCACACTTGCCCTTTGCACCCTGACCCCGTGACCCCCTGACCTGCCGCCCTAGTGTGTCTGGAAATATAGCCCTGGGTTTACTTTTTCCATCCTGTTACGTTTCTTATAGACCTCGAGAGGATGCGTGGGAATACGGAGTTAGTACAGGAATTCTGCTGGGAGTGTGGGAATATGAAGTTAGGACAGGAATTCTGCTGGTTCTGTGGGAATATGGAGTCAGGGCAGGAATGCCGCTGGGAGTGTGGGAATATGGAATTAGGACAGAAATTCTGCTGGGATTGTGGGGATGTGGGCGAGGACTGGAATTCTGCTGGGAGTGTGGGGATTTGGAGTGAGGACAGGAATTCTGCTGGGAGTGTGGGGATTTGGAGTGAGGACAGGAAATTTGCTGGAAGTGTGGGGAATTGGAGTGAGGACAGGAATTCTGCTTGGAGGGTCAGGAATTGGAGTGAGGACAGGCATTCTGCTGGGAGTGAGGGGAATTGGAGTGAGGACAGGCATTCTGCTGGGAGTGTGGGGAATTGGAGTGAGGACAGGAATTCTGCTGGGAGTGTGGGGAATGGGAGTGAGGACAGGAATTCTGCTGGAAGTGTGGGGAATTGGAGTGAGGACAGGAATTCTGCTGGGAGTGTGGGGAATGGGAGTGAGGACAGGAATTCTGCTGGGAGGGTCAGGAATTGGAGTGAGGACAGGAATTCTGCTGGGAGTGAGGGGAATTGGAGTGAGGACAGGCATTCTGCTGGAAGTGTGGGGAATGGGAGTGAGGACAGGAATTCTGCTGGAAGTGTGGGGAATTGGAGTGAGGACAGGAATTCTGCTGGGAGTGTGGGGAATGGGAGTGAGGACAGGAATTCTGCTGGGAGTGTGGGGATATGCAGTGAGTACAGGAATTCTGCTGGAAGTGTGGGGAATTGGAGTGAGGACAGGAATTCTGCTGGGAGTGCGGGGACGTGGGGGGAGGACAGGAATTCTGCTGGGAGTGTGGGGACGTGCAGCGCCCAGCTTGATACCGCTGCGTTTTGTTTCTGCAGCCACAAGCTGTACAGACGTCGATGGCTCCCTGAAACAGCTGGATGCTGGAATCGGGCTGGTGTTTGGAGTGAATCATACAGGGGCCGTCTACACCAGGCTGGGCGACTCCTGGATACAAGTCCCCGGCAGTCTCAGGCACGTCACGGTGGGATCGGCCGGAATCTGGGGAGTCGACCAGCAAAGGACCATCTTCCGGCTCATTGCTGGTTCGTGGACCGCCATATCCAGTAAGTCGAGAATTTACCGCACGTTAAAACAAAGAAAGCATTTGCACTTATATCGAGCGTTTCACGACCGCAGGATGTCCCAAATCACTTTTCAGCCAATGAAGTGCGGCCACTGTTGTAATGTAGGAAACGCGGCGGCCAATTTGTGCACAGCAAGATCCCACAAACGCCAATGCGATGGCTGTTTTAGTGATGTCGGTTGAGGGATAAATATTGGCGCAGGACACCGGGGGAAACTCCCCCCCCCACCTGCTCTTCTTCGAAATAGTGGCCGTGGGATCTTTGACGTCCCACCTGAGAGGGGCAGACGGGGGTCCCTCGGTTCACCGTCTCATCCGAAAGACGGCACCTCCTGTTAATAGTATCCATGTGATTTATTGTTAATTGTGTGTTAATTGTATTCAGGTGGTGAGTATCAATTGGGGACTCTCTTGTATCCTTTTGTAAGAGGGAGCTTATGTCGAGGTGCATGAGGTGTAAGGGAGATCTCTGAGAATAGAGACTTGGAAGCAACTGAAGATTAGGCTCTAGTCTTCCACCTGGCTGTCTGACTTTTTACACCTCCAACAGTGCAGCACTCCCTCAGTACCGGCGCTGGGAGTGTCGGCCTGGATTACGGGGCTCAAGTCTCTGGAGCGAGGGCTCGAACCCACGACCTTCTGACTCAGAGGCAAGAGAGAGAGAGAGAGAGACCCACTGACATCATGGCCCATCGCACTTGGTTTACTGGATGCAGTTAGGCTACACTAGGGGCATTGGAGAGGGCGCAGCAAGAAAGTCAGAGATGAGCAGGGTTGCCAACTCTGGTTGGACATATTCCTGGAGGTTCCATCACATGACCTCCTGCCACGAACCGCCCCACCCAGTCGAACAGCCTTTTTGTTAAAAATTCTCCAATAAACGCACATGAAAATCATACACAATTTTGTTGAAAGCCTCTATGATTTTCTCCCTGGTTTTGCTCGTAGCAGTGTCCTGGGGATTAATCATCAGTTCCTGGAGGGTTGGCGACCCCGAGAGATGGGGAAAGGTCAAAAAAGGTTAATTGCGTCAACTCAGAGAGAACATCTGAACAATTGATTAAGGATTTTAAATATTAAATGGATTAAATAATCAATTCTCAATATTACTTTAAAATAGGAAGGATAATAAAGTGGTGAAATTAAATTTAAATTAGATACCAGAAGGATGGTAAGCGTCTAGACTGATCTGTTGGCAGGGCATTGGAGACGAAGCTTAGAGGAACAATCAAACAGAGGCAGGGAGAGTTAGGTTAAAGGGAAAAGACATGAGGGAGAGGCTTAGGGAGGGAATTCCAGAGCTTAGGGCCGAGATGACTGAAGGCACGGCCGCCAATGGTGGAGCGATGGAAATCGGGGGATGCGCAAGAGGCCAGAATTGGAGGAGCGCAGAGATCTCGGAGGGTTGTAGGGGCTGGAGGAGGTTACAGAGATAGAGAGGGGGGTGGGCGAAGAGGCCATGGGGGGGATTTGAACACAAGGATGAGAATTTTAAAATCGAGGCGTTCCCGGACCGGGAGCCAATGTGGGTCAGCGAGCACAGGGGGGTGATGGGTGAACGGGACTCGGTGCGAGTTAGGATACGGGGGGGGGCATCAGGAGTTTTGGATGAGCTGATGTTTACGGAGGGTGGGAGATGGGAGGCCGGCCAGGGAGAGAATTGGAATAGTCAAGTCTGGAGATAACAAAGGCACGGACGAGGGTTTCAGCAGCAGGTGAGCTGAGGCAGGGGGACGGAGACGGGCGATGCCACGGAGGTGGAAGTCGGGGGTCTTGGTGATGGAGCGGAGATTTGGTCGGAAGCTCACCTCAGGGTCAAATCGAGGTTGCGGCCGGGGAGATAGGATGGACAGTCATTAATTCTGATGCCTTGTCTTTTCAGGCAGTCATCTCATGCAGATCGATGCTGGTGGGGACCAGTTTGTGGCCGGTGTTGACCAGTTTGGAGCCACGCTGTGTCTCAACAAACAGGAAATGGTCAACGCCGTCCAAAACAGCACTCCCTCCTTCAGTAGCGTTGGGAGTCGCATGAAGTATTACTCCTGCGGGCCCCAGGGTTGCTGGGGGGTCACACTGGCGAAGGACGTGTATTTCCGAGTCAACGTCAACCCGACCAACTGCATCGGCACGGGCTGGACTCGCATTTTCGGAAAGTTCCAGATGATTGAGGTCGGAGGTGACGGGCGGGTGTTCGGCATCAGCTCCACCAAACAGCTCTACATGAGGTAAAACTCCCTCTCTCGATGATAATTCGTTGCCGCCATCGAATGTACAGCACAGGAAAAGGCCATTCGGCCCAACTGGTCTATCCCTGTGTTTATGCTCCACACGAGCCTCCTCCCTCCCTACTTCATCTCACCCTATCAGCATATCCTTCTATTCCTTTCTCCCTCATGTGTTTATCCAGCTTCCCCTTAAATCCATCTACACTATTCACCTCAACTACTCCTTGTGGGAGCGAGTTCCACATTCTCACCACTCTCTGGGTAAAGAAGTTTCTCCTGAATTCCCGATTGGATTTATTAGTGACTATCTCATATTTATGGCCCCCTAGTTCTGGTCTCCCCCACAAGTGGAGACATCTTCTCTACGTCTACCCTATCGAACCCCTTCATAATCTTAAAGACCTCGACCAGGTCACCCCTCAGCCTTCTCTTTTTCCAGAGAAAAGAGCCCCAGCCTGTTCAGCCTTTCCTGATTCCGCTCCGTCTCCAAAATCACCGGCTCTTAGAATCGTAGAATCATCCAGCAGAGAAGGAGGCCATTCGGCCCATCGTGCCTGTGCTGGCTCTTTGAAAGAGCTATCCGATTAGTCCCACTCCCCCCTGCACTTTCCCCCGTAGCCCTGCAAATTTTTCCCCTTCAAGTATTTATCCAATTCCCCTTTTGAAAGTTATTATTGAATCTGCTTCCACCGCCCTTTCAGGCAGCGCATTCCAGATCAGAACAACTCGCTGCGTAAAAAACATTCTCCTCATCTCCCCCTCTGGTTCTTTTGCCAATTATCTTCAATCTGTGTCCTCTGGTTACCGACCCTCCTGCCACTGGAAACAGTTTCTCCTTATTTACTCTGTCAAAACCCTTCATGATTTTGAACACCTCGATTAAATCTCCCCTTAACCTTCTCTGCTCTGAGGAGAACAATCCCAGCTTCTCCAGTCTCTCCACATAACTGAAGTCCCTCATCCCTGGGACCATTCTGGTAAATCTCCTCCGCACCCTCTCCAAGGCCTTGACGTCCTTCCTAAAGTGCGGTGCCCAGAATTGGCCACAATACTCCAGCTGAGGCCTAACCAGTGATTTATAAAGGGTTTAGTATAACTCCCTTGTTTTGTACCCTATGACTCTATTTGTAGAGCCCAGGATCATGTATGCTTTTTCAACAGCCTTCTCAACTTGTCCTGCCACCTTAAAAGATTTATGTATGTGGAGAGTTTGGGGTGGCCGGGGGGAGGTTATCGAAGTTGAACGGGGTTTACAGAGATCGGAAGTGGTGAGGTAATGAAGGGATAATTGTGGGGTATTGGGATTCAAAGATCCTGGACTGGGTCTCAGGGGTGAGGGGAAAGGGTTCCTGCCTCCTAATCACTCTACAGTGACCCATACTGGGAGTGCACTGTAAGGACAGGACTGGGCTGAGCTGTGATGCTAGCTGTAGTCGAATAGTCTGATGTTCGCTGTCTAGGCATGAAGAATGGCTACTTATTTGGGGTGCTGGGGAGTGTGTGATATGGAGAAGGACAATACCCTGGGAAATAGGGACTAGAATAGAAAAACAGAATATTTTTTAAATGGTGAGAAATTATTAAATGTGTTCAGAGAGACTTGGATGTCCTCATACAAGAAACACAAAAAGATAGCGTGCAGGTACAGCAAGTAATTAGGAAGGCAAATGGCGTGTTGGCCTTTATTGCAAGGGGGTTGGAGTACAAGAGTAAGGAAGTCTTACTACAATTGTACAGGGCTTTGGTGAGACCTCACCCTGAGTACTGCGCACAGTTTTGGTCTCCTTATCTGAGGAAGGATATACTTGCCTTAGAGGCGGTGCAACGAAGGTTCACTAGATTGATTCCTGGGATGAGAGGGTTGTCCTATGAGGAGAGGTTGAGTAGAATGGGCCTATACTCTCTGGAGTTTAGAAGAATGAGAGGTGATCTAATTGAAACATCTCAGATTCTGAGGGGGCTTGACAGGGCAGATGCTGAGAGGTTGATTCCCCTGCCTGGAGAGTCTAGAACTAGGGGGCATAGTCTCAGGATAAGGGATCGGCCATTTAAGACTGAGATGAGGAAGAATTTCTTCACTCAGAGGGTTGTGAATCTTTGGAATTCTCTACCCCAGAGGGCTGTGGATGCTCAGTCGTTGAGTATATTCAAGGCTGAGATGGATAGATTTTTGGACACTGAGGGAATCAAGGGATATGGGGATCAGGCAGGAAAGTGGAGTTGAGGTCGAAGATCAGCCATGATCTTATTGAATGGCGGAGCAGGCTCGAGGGGCCGAATGGCCTACTCCTGCTCCTATTTCTTATCTTCTTAATATTAGAGCCATTGGTAAAGAAAGGGAGGAAAATAAGTGACAGACATTCGGGGTCAGCTGTGATGCCCTATGTTGCTGAATATCCTGCTGATACTCACCATCTAGGCTGATGCGAAAAGAATGACCGAATGAGTGAGCCCTAGGTGGCTCTACAGCACCAACCTGCATTTATATAGCGCCTTTAACATAGTAAAACATCCCAAGGCTCTCCACAGGAGCGATTATCAAACAAAATTTAACACCGAGCCACATCAGGAGATATTAAGACAGGTGACAAAAAGCTTGGTCAAAGAGGTAGGTTTTAAGGAGCGTCTTAAAGGAGGAGAGAGAGAGGCGGAGAGGTTTAGGGAGGGAATTCCAGAGCTTAGGGCCCAGGCAGCTGAAGGCACGGCCGCCAATGGTGGAGCGATGGAAATCGGGGGGATGCGCAAGAGGCCAGAATTGGAGGAGCGCAGAGATCTCGGAGGGTTGTAGGGTCTGGAGGAGGTTACAGACAAGCGCGATGTCAGAATTAAGTTTGACTCTCACATTGTCCTTCATTCTCCCCCTTCCCTCCGTCCCCCCCAAACAGGAAAGGTGTGACGAGCGATAAACCCACAGGGTGGGGCTGGACCAAGATCCAAATCGGGAACCTACGTTTCAAACATGTTTCCTGGGACCTCGGGCAGCTGTGGCTGGTCACAGACGAGGCGAAAATTGTCCGGTGTTCGAGCGAGGACATCTTCTGACTCCAATCACCCGGCCCCCGTCTCCGGGCGAACGGGAAGAGGCATCGTAGCGTCAGCGAGTTGAGACACCTCCGGACTTCGTCTCTGCAAATCGCCGTGATTATTCTCCCCACGGACATGGGAAAGCGTGAACTGTTTTGTAACTTGGAAACCAATAAAACAGGACATAATCACTCCCAACATCAGAGGCTGCCTCCTTTACATGATACCAGAACTGAGAAGTTATAACTGTCAGGAACAGGCTGGGGCTCTTTTCTCTCGAAATGAGAAGACTGAGAGGTGACCTGACAGAGGTCTTTAAAATTGTTATCTCCAGACTCGACTCTTCCAATGCTCTCCTGGCTGGCCTCCCGCCATCCATAAACTCCAACTCATCCAAAACTCTGCTCCCCCCCGTATCCTAACTCGCACCGAGTCCCGTTCTCCCATCACCCCCCTGTGCTCGCTGACCGACATCGGCTCCCGGTCCTGCAACGCCTCGATTTAAAAATTCTCATCCTTGTTTACAAATCCCTCCTCGCCCCCCCCTCCCTGTGACCTCCTCCAGCCCCCTACAACCCTCCGAGATCTCTGCGCCCCTCCAATTCTGGCCTCTTGCGCATCCCCCGATTTTAATCGCTCCACCATTGGCGGCCGTGCCTTCAGCTGCCTAGATCCTAAGCTCTGGAATTCCCTCCCTAAACCTCTCCGCCTCTCTCTCCTCCTTTAAGACGCTCCTTAAAAACTTTGACCAAGCTTTTGGTCACCTGTCCTAATATCTCCTTATGCGTCTCGGCGTCAAATTTTGTTTGATAATCGCTCCTGTGAAGCGTCTTGGGACGTTTTACTACGTTAAGGGTGCTATATAAATGCAGGTTGATGTTGATAGGGTAGACGTAGAGAAGATGTTTCCACTTGTGGGGGAGACCAGAACTAGGGGGCCATAAATATAAGATAGTCACTAATAAATCCAATCGGGAATTCAGGAGAAACTTCTTTACCCAGAGAGTGGTGAGAATGTGGAACTCGCTCCCACAAGGAGTAGTTGAGGTGAATAGTGGAGATGGATTTAAGGGGAAGCTGGATAAACACATGAGGGAGAAAGGAATAGAAGGATATGCTGATAGGGTGAGATGAAGTAGGGAGGGAGGAGGCTCGTGTGGAGCATAAACACCGGGATAGACCAGTTGGGCCGAATGGCCTGTTTCTGCACTGTAAAATTCGATGTAATTTCCAACACAAAGCCCATGAAATTAAGTCAAGGAATGGTAGCACAGTACCCCTGACACACCAATTTGCCAAGGATGGGCAACGACAGTCACGAGGAGAAACTTGAGATACTGGGACTATTTCAGAGCAGGCTAAGAGGGGATTTAATCGAGTTTTTTTTAAATTATAAAGATACAGTGAATAGGCAAAGACTGTTTACCCTGGCTGAGGAGTCAGTGACGAGGGTTCATTGGTTTAAAATTGTCACTGAGAGAGCATGAAGAGAGCGGTTCAGAGAAATTACTTGACATGGAGGGTTGCTGGAGCGTGTAATATTTTGTGTCTATTAAGGGAGAATGGGGTCAATATTTTGATGCAGGGGGAGATACAGGGTTATGGGGAGAGAGCGGGGCAGGGGGAATTAGTTTGTCATTGCTCTAGCAAAGAGCCAGCACAGACACGATGGGACGAATGGCCTATTTTATACTGGATGGCTCATCTCTGCGCTGTCATACTGGAAGAAAGAAAGACTTGCATTTATATAGCGCCTTTCATAATCTCAGGATGTCCCAAAGCACTTTACAGTCGATTTTTCAAATTCTAGCCGCTGTCGTAATGTAAGGAACGCGGCAGCCAATTCGCGCACAGCAAGATCCCACAAACAGCAATGTGATAAATGACCAGATCATCTGTTTTTTTTTAAGTGGTGTTGGTTGAGGGATAAATATCGGTCCCAGCACACCGGGGAGAACTCCCCCCCTGCAATTCTTCGAAATAGTGGCCGTGGGGATCTTTTACGCCCCCACCCGAGAGGGGCAGACGGGGTGGGGGGCCCCTCGGTTTAACGTCTCATCGTCGTGACGAGAGGCGGCAATCCCGATTTCCTCACTTATTGCTCCTGTTTCCCCCTCCCCTTAGGTTTGCCTTGTTCGGTCTTCTTAAAGGGGCCGGCACACCCCACACTTCCAAGATCCCGGTCGTTCTGCGTTATTCCAGCCTGACCCGGTTTCATTTCAGATTTGTTCTTGGGGAAAGAAGATTCGGGAGTCGTGCCCAACAGATTCCACCAGCAGAGGGCACTGAACAACCAAGAATGGCCAATGCCCGTTCTCTTGGGTTCACTCCAACGTTGTGCCTTCGTTCAACAGCATCAAAACCACGGACTAGAAATTGTCCCTTTTGCAGGCCTGAAACAGGCGCCAGAGCGTCCAACATGGCGGCCGGCGGACATTCCGCGAAGGACGGGCCCTGGCCGCCATATTCGATCAAGGCCGGGGTGCGGTTGTGTTGCCTCAGGCACAAGATCAGACGGGTCTGGTGCCCCGTTCTCTTGGCACGCTGTACCCAACGGGCAGCCTCACCCCGGGGGGCATAGCAGAGGACGGGTACGGCAGCGTAGCGGGGGCGTGTTTACTGCAGTGATAATCCAGTAGTGGAACCTGAGTTCAAAATCCCTCCGTGCAATTCCTTTCAAAAGTGAACAAAAAAAAAAGTGCTGGCCTCAGTACAAGTGACCTTGACGCTGTCGGATTGTCGTTAAAAACCCAACTGGTTCACGAGTGCCCCTTCAGGGAAGGAAACCGGCCGTCCTTACCCGGTCCGGGCCTACATGTGACTCCAGTCCCCACAACCAACGCGGTTGACTCTTAACTGCCCTCTGAAGTTGGCCGAGCAAACCACTCAGTTGTATCAAACCAGCGGTTCGAGGAGGTGGCTCACCACCACCTTCTCAGGGGGCATCTAGGAGATGGGCAATAAATGCCAGCCTTGCCAGCGACGCCCACATCCCCAGAATGAATAATGAAACAAAAAAAAATTAACATAGAATCACAGAATCGTACAGCACAGAAGGAGGCCGTTCGGCCCATCGTGCCTGTGCCGGCTCTTTGAAAGAGCTGTCCCATTAGTCCCACTTCCCCCCCTGCTCTTTCCCCCCGTAGCCCTGCAAATTTCTCCCCTTCCAGTATTTATCCGATTCCCCTTTTGAAAGTTATTATTGAATCTGCTTCCACCGCCCTTTCAGGCAGCGCATTCCAGATCAGAACAACTCGCTGCGTAAAAAACATTCTCCTCATCTCCCCCTCTGGTTCTTTTGCCAATTATCTTCAATCTGTGTCCTCTGGTTACCGACCCTCCTGCCACTGGAAACAGTTTCTCTCCAGCTACTCTATCAAAACCCCTCATGATTTTGAACACCTCGATTAAATCTCCTCTCAACCTTCTCTGCTCTAAGGAGAACAATCCCAGCTTCTCCAGTCTCTCCACATAACTGAAGTCCCTCATCCCTGGCATCGTTCTAGTAAATCTTCTCCGCACCGTCTGTTAGAGCTTATATTAACAGCAGTAAATTCTGAACTAGATACTGAAAGCCAATTTAATTTTTATGCTAATAATCTGAGCAGGCAGCCAGTGCCAAAATTGTATCTTAGTTGTAATAAAACATTGATGTTCAACTGGGCTTTCGAGAATATTAAGCAAATTATTTTATTTTAAAATGGCCAATTCTACAGAAGTAGTTTAATTGTTTTGTGTCAAATTTTGTGCTCAGGACAGGGACAGCACGGGTTAGATACAGAGTAAAGCTCCCTCTACACTGTCCCGTCAAACACTCCCAGGGCAGGTACAGGGTCAGATACAGAGTAAAGCTCCCTCTACACTGTCCCATCAAACACTCCCAGGGCAGGTACAGCACGGGTGAGATACAGAGAACGCTCTCTGGCTCGTGCTGGTCGACGATTTGGGAGATGCTGTCGAAGAAGCCCTGACTCCTCCCTTTTCCTCTTTTCGACCTTGGTGTTGAGAAAAAAAATAGCCTAACCTGATCCAAGCTTAAAATCTCAGTTGAATATAGAATGCAGATGGAAAACATTGCAAAAATGCCCATTTATCCGTAGTTCATGGAATTACAACAACAGCAACTTGCATTTATATAGCGCCTTTAACGTAGTAAAACATCCCAAGACGCTTCACAGGAGCGATTATCAAACAAAATTTGACACCGAGCCACATAAGGAGATATTAGGACAGGTGACCAAAAGCTTGGTGAAAGAGGGAGGTTTTAAGGAGCTTCTTAAAGGAGGAGAGAGAGAGGCGGAGAGGTTTAGGGAGGGAATTCCAGAGCTTAGGGCCCAGGCAGCTGAAGGCACGGCCGTCAATGGTGGAGCGATGGAAATCGGGGGATGCGCAAGAGGCCAGAATTGGAGGAGCGCAGAGATCTCGGAGGGTCGTAGCGGCTGGAGGAGGTTACAGAGATAGGGAGGGAGGGCGAGGAGGCCATGGAGGGATTTGAAAACAAGGATGGAGAATTTTAAAATTGAGGCATTGCTAGACTGGGAGCCAATGGAGGTCAGCGAGCACAGGGGGACAGTGGGTGAGCGGGACTTGGTGCGAGTTAGGATACGGGGGGAGCAGAGTTTTGGGTGAGCTCAAGTTTACGGAGGGTGGAAGATGGGAGACCGGTCAGGAGAGCATTGGAACGGTCGAGTCTGGAGGTAAGAGGGTAACGGGGATGAGGGTTTCAGAAGTTGATGAGCCGAGGCAGGGGCGGAGACGGACGATATTACGGAGGTGGAAGTAGGCGGTCTTGGTGATGGAGCGGAGATGGGGTCAGAAGCTCAGCTCAGGGTCATTTAGGTCAAGATACCGAGCGTCCCAGTGTCTCAGTGAGTAGATGGTGCTGGGGCATGTGCTCCTGGAGGTATCCCAAGGTCATTCTGTGGCCTGTGCTGCATTAACCATTCTCAGCTGGGTCAGCCGGCTGGAGCCCCACATTTAGGTCAGCGACCCTGGGCTAGGTAAAGCTGTGGGGGACAGAAAAATATTGCGTGCTTCCACGGCCACTGGGTGAAGGCTTGACACCCCCGAGATGATAAATTCATAGTCAAAGAAACATACAGCACAGAAGGAGGCCATTCGGCCCATTGTGCCTGTGCCAGCTCTTTGAGAGAGCTATCCAATTAGTCCCACTTCCCCCCTGCTCTTTCCCCATTGCCCTACAAATTTTTCCCCTTCAAGTATTTATCCCATTCCCTTTTGAAAGTTATTATTGAATCTACTTCCACCGCCCTTTCAGGCAGCGCATTCCAGATCAGAACAACTCGCTGCGTTAAAAAAAATTCTCCTCATCTCCCCCTCTGGTTCTTTTTGCCGATTACCTCTGGTTACCGACCCTCCTGCCGCTGGTAACAGTTTCTCCTTATTTAGTCTATCAAAGCCCCTCATCATCTTGAACACCTCGATTAAATCTCCCCTTAACCTTCTCTGTTCTAAGGAGAACAATCCCAGCTTCTCCAGTCTCTCCACGATAACTGAAGTCCCTCATCCCTGGGACCATTCTGGTAAATCTCCTCCGCACCCTCTCCAAGGCCTTGACATCCTTCCTAAAGTGCGGTGCCCAGAATTGGACACAATACTCCAGCTGAGGCCTAACCAGTGATCTGTAAAGGTTTGGCATGACTTCCTTGCTTTTGTACTCTACGCCTCTATTTATAAAGGCCAGGATCCCCTATGCTTTTTTAACAACCTTATCGACTTGTCCTGCCACCTTCAAAGATTTGTGTACGTACACCCCCAGATTCCCACATCCCCTTTAAAATTGCACCATTTAGTCTTTATTGCCTCTCCTCATTCTCAGGCTCCATCCTGTTGCACTCGCACTCCCTTTATTGCTAAGCATAAAAATCCTCACAATATTTTCTTGCAATGTAATCCTCGAATATAATTAACACATTCACCCGTCAGACCCCACGTCCTTGATGTGCGAAAGGCTCGGGAAAGTTAATTAATGTATCCAGCATCATTAACGCAGATTAATAAAGAAATAATCTCCCTTTCATGAGTGTGCGGATATACAGCAGCCGTTCACCTCTCATTTCCTGCATGCGTGCAGGAGATTGAAGAGTGGCAGTGGGACTTAAGGATATAGCGTCTTTCAAGATCTCATGACGTCACGGAGTGCTTTACTGCCAATGAAGTATTTTTTGAAGAGTAATTACTGTTGTATTGTATTCACATATATATCACCGTTCCTTCATCGTCGCTGGGTCAAAATCCTGGAACTCCCTTCCTAACAGCACTGTGGGAGAACCGTCACCACACGGACTGCAGCGGTTCAAGAAGGCGGCTCACCACCACCTTCTCAAGGGCAATTAGGGATGGGCAATAAATGCCGGCCTCGCCAGCGACGCCCACGTCCCATGAACGAATAAAAAAAAAACACTTGGAGCACTGTGAACAGTTCTGGTCTCCGTATTACAAAAAGGATATAGAGGCACTTGAGAAGGTGCAAAAAGGATTTACTGGGATGATACCAGAACTGAGAGGTTATAACTATCAGGAAAGATTGAACAGGCTGGGGCTCTTTTCTCTAGAAAAGAGAAGGCTGAGGGGTGACCTGATAGAGGTCTTTAAGATTATGAAAGGGTTTGATAGGGTAGACGGAGAGAAGATGTCTCCACTTGTGGGGGAGACCAGAACTAGGGGGTCTTAAATATGAGATAGTCACTAATAAATCCAATAGGGAATTCAGGAGAAACTTCTTTACCCAGAGAGTGGTGAGAATGTGGAACTCGCTCCCACAAGGAGTAGTTGAGGTGAATAGTGTAGATGGATTTAAGGGGAAGCTGGATAAACACATGAGGGAGAGAGGAATAGAAGGATATGGTGATAGGGTGAGATGAAGTAGGGAGGGAGGAGGCCTGTTTCTGTGCTGTAAATACTATGTAGGAAACACGGCAGCCAATTTGCGCACAGCAAGATCCCACAAACAGCAATGTGATAAATGACCAGATCATCTGTTTTTTAGTGATGTTGGTTGAGGGATAAATATTGGCCCCAGGACACCGGGGAGAACTCCCCCCTGCTCTTCTTCGAAATAGTAACCATGGGATCTTTCACACCCACCTCAGAGGGCAGACAGGGGGCCTCGGTTTAACATCTCATCCGAAAGACGGCACCTCCGACAGTGCAGCACTCCCTCAGTACTGGACACCGTCAGCTTAGATTTTGCGCTCGAGTCTCTGGAGTGGGGGCTCGAACCCACGACCTTCTGACTCGGAGGCGCGACAGTGCGAACCGCGTTGCCACGGTCAAAAAAAGCACTTTACAGGGCAGGATGATATAAAAGTCTCAAGGAGGAGCAAACCCCGGGGGGGGGTGGGGTGGGCGATAGTTTCTTTAAAGAAGAGCAAAGCAGGAGGTGGCGGGGAGGAGTGGGGGGAGGGGGGTAGAACTGAGGGAGGGAGTCCCAAAGGACTGAGGCAAAGTGAAAAATGAACGAATAACACGGGGGAGAACTTTGGCATGAGCGCAGATTCGGGATACTGTGCGCCCCCTCTCTCCCCAAATTGGATTGAAAAGGGGATCGAGGCACATCTTCACAATTGGCAACTGGGTCCACTGAAATGGGCCGTCTAGCCTTGTAGGAAAGAAGGGGACGAGGAGAGAGCAACTATAACTGGTTCATTTTTAAGCTGACGCCCCCTGACTTCTTCGCGATTCGATTTTCATGGTTTCGAAATCGCTTGGATTGCACACGGAGACAGATATCCCCCAATCCCCTCGGGCGCCCCCCCACTTGCCGCCAACAAGATTGAGTCGAGTGTAATAAATTGAGGCATTGGGCCTTCTACACTTGGGCAGATGTGGGAATTGTGTGATTCTGCAGTCCGTCAGCGGGCGATCAAAGCAATAGCCAAACATGGCGGACGTCAGGCCCGCAATTCAGTGGATTTTAATCCTACGCAAGAAGTAAAAAGAATGAACTTGCATTTATATAGCGCCTTTCACGACCTCAGGACGTCTCAAAGCGCTTTTACGGTACTTTTTGAAGTGTGGTCACTGTTGTAATGTAAGGAACGCAGCAGCCAATTTGCGCACAGCAAGATCCCACAAGCAGCAATGTGATAAATGACCAGATCATCTGTTTTTTAGTGATGTAAAAGATCACACGGCCACTATTGGGGGAGTTCTCCCCAGGACACCGGGGAGAACTCCCCCAATAGCAGCCGTGGGATCTTTTACATCCATCTGAGAGGGCAGACGGAGCCTCAGTTTAATGTCTCATCCGAAAGACGGCATCTCCGACAGTGCAGCGCTCCCTCAGTACTGGCACCAGGAGTGTCGGCCTGGATTATGGGCTCAAGTCTCTGGAGTGGGGGCTCGAACCCATGACCTTCTGACTCAGAGGTAAGAGAGCTACCCGCTGAGCCACCGCTAACAGAAGGACTAGTGCTGTCCAATTAAAGCAAATGCAATGAGTGCATTTATCAATGAAGGATTTATCTCACCGTTAATCAGATTAGATTAGGTGACTGAAGCAGAGCTGACTGCCCTCCAAATTTCAGTCAACCCCTCCTTGATCACCAAACTCCAAAGGGGAGAGTCTTTGGGTCAGGGGGAGCGTTCCCACCTCTGAGTCAGCCGGTGTAGGGTTTGATCCCCACTCCAGACAGTCCCAGCAAAGCAGAGACTGGAGCTCCAGACAATCCCGGTGAGCAGAGACCAGAGCTCCAGACAATCCTGGTGAGCAGAGACCAGAGCTCCAGACAATCCTGGTGAGCAGAGACCAGAGCTCCAGACAATCCTGGTGAGTGGAGACCAGAGCTCCAGACAATCCTGGTGAGTGGAGACCAGAGCTCCAGACAATCCTGGTGAGTGGAGACCAGAGCTCCAGACAGTCCTGGTGAGCGGAGACCGGAGCTCCAGACAGTCCTGGTGAGTGGAGACCAGAGCTCCAGACAATCCTGATGAGCAGAGACCAGAGCTCCAGACAGTCCTGGTGAGCGGAGACCGGAGCTCCAGACAGTCCTGGTGAGTGGAGACCAGAGCTCCAGACAATCCTGGTGAGTGGAGACCAGAGCTCCAGACAGTCCTGGTGAGCGGAGACCAGAGCTCCAGACAGTCCCCGGGGAGTGGAGACCGGAGCTCCAGACAGTCCTGGTGAGTGGAGACCAGAGCTCCAGACAGTCCTGGTGAGCGCAGACCAGAGCTCCAGACAATCCTGG
This sequence comes from Heptranchias perlo, assembly GCF_035084215.1. Classification (NCBI taxonomy): domain Eukaryota; kingdom Metazoa; phylum Chordata; class Chondrichthyes; order Hexanchiformes; family Hexanchidae; genus Heptranchias; species Heptranchias perlo. The sequence continues at coordinate 12,687,672 of NC_090366.1, read as the reverse complement.
TGAGTGGAGACCAGAGCTCCAGACAGTCCCAGTGAGCGGAGACCAGAGCTCCAGACAGTCCCAGTGAGCGGAGACCAGAGCTCCAGACAGTCCTGGTGAGCGGAGACCGGAGCTCCAGCTCTAACTTCTGGGTTGATGTCCAGCGGGATACTTGTGTCTGGCAGGAATGGGCGCCCCCACCTCACCATATGGCTTGTGGGACCCCATAAAACCCTCCTCCCTACCCTATATAGGACTAGCCCTCTATTGGCTGGTATAAAGATGTTTACAGCCATGGAAAGAGTTTTCACATCATCGACTGTCAGACTGTTAATCAGTTTGCAAATCCTATCACTACTTCACACCATTATTGGAGGGGAGAGTGCAAAGATATGACAACAAACACCACTAGTGCCAACTCTTAGAAAGACCGATCCAATTAGTCCCACTCCCCCCTGCTCTTTCCCCCATAGCCCTGCAAATTTTTCCTTTTCAAGTATTTATCCAATTCCCCTTTTGAAAGTTATTATTGAATCTGCTTCCACCGCCCTTTCAGGCAGCACATTCCAGATCAGAACAACTTGCTGCGTAATTATCTTTTGCCAATTATCTTAAATCTGCGTCCTCTGGTTCCCGACCCTCCTGCCACTGGAAACAGTTTCTCCTTATTTACTCGATCATGATTTTGAACACCTCGATTAATTCTCTGCTCTAAGGAGAACAACCCCAGCTTCTCCAGTCTCTGAAGTCCCTCATCCCTGGTACCGTTCTGGTAAATCACCTCCGCACCCTCTCCGAGGCCTTGACGTCTTTTCTAAACCTGACGGCGTGTTTTTGAGAAGCAACAGGAGGAGTTAATTCCGTTTTCTGCGCCCTCTCGGAGAGCAGGCAAAAGGAGGATTGCAACTCAATTTTTATTAAAGTACATTATGTCTCGGGTCGAGAAAAATGTCCTGGCTTCAGGATGTGTACATGAAGTGAAAGAAATTCAGGAAATTGTTTTCTTGCCCAAGGTTGGATGTCGGTCTGATTGCTTGTACAAAGTGACCTTGATTCATATCGCCCGATCTTGTATTGCTTGTACGGAGGAGGAGGAGGGCAGCCCCGGGAGGCGGGGGGGCGGCAAGAAATGTTCCCGCTACTCGTGCTGCGGCTTAATTGCTACCGGCAAAATATCACTGAGCCATACCGCCCAAAAGGCCCTCTTAGCTCCCACCTCGGGTCTGTACTGAGGTGGCTGGTCGCAGGCTGCGTGTCAGTAGGGGACGGAGCACTAAGCCGTCGCGCCCCGGCTCCCGGCTGGATGTCATATGCGTTACGCGTGCGCGTGTGGACTCGCGATGCCTCCTGCAGTCGAATAGCCCGCCAGCACGTGGCTGGGGAATGGCGCGACGTGGGGACCAGCGCGAGGACGGGTCCAGAGGAACAAAACTAGTTACTCCCGCACGTGGCTCGGGGCTGTTTTATTTTTCCGATCCTCTGATACGAATTACGAAAATCTCCCGTGACGCCACCTGCGTGGCTCGCTCGCCTCTGAGCCGGAAGGTCGTGGGTTCGAGTCCCACTCCAGGAGGAGGCCGTTCGGCCCATCGTGCCTGTGCCGGCTCTTTGGAAGAGCGATCCAATTAGTCCCACTCCCCCCCCCCCTGCTCTTTCCCCCATAACCCCGCAAATTTTTCCCCTTCAAGTATTTATCCAATTCCCCTTTTGAAAGTTATGATTGAATCTGCTTCCACCGCCCTTTCAGGCAGCGCATTCCAGATCAGAACAACTCGCTGCGTTAAAAAAAATTCTCCTCATCTCCCCCTCTGGTTCTTTTGCCAATTAGCTTAAATCTGTGTCCTCTGGTTACCGACCCTCCTGCCACTGGAAACAGTTTCTCCTTATTTACTCTATCAAAACCCTTCATGATTGTGAACACCTCCATTAAATCTCCCCTTAACCTTCTCTGCTCTAAAGGAGAACAATCCCAGCTTCTCCAGTCTCTCCGCATAACTGAAGTCCCTCATCCCTGGTCCCATTCTGGTAAATCTCCTCCGCACCCTCTCCAAGGCCTTGACGTCCTTCCTAAAATGATATAACCAAAGTGCCTCATCCCTGATATCTTTGTCCCATTGTCCTTGCCCAACATTTGTCCCTCAAACAACAACATCAAAAAAAAAACAGGTCATTTGGTCACTCATCTTATTTGCTGTTTTATGGGATGTTGCTGGCACAGAATGGTTGCCATGGGAACATCAAAATTAATTTGAATGAGCAGGTGGAGCTCATCCAAAGGGTGAAGGAGGGTCCTTCCTATTGTGTATGACTGCTCCAATGTTCTCCCAACCGGCTTCCCATCTTTCCCCCCCCCTCCGTAAACTTCTGCTCATCCGAAACTCGGCTGGCCCCCCGTATCCCAACTCGCACCGAGTCCCGTTCACCCATCACCCCGCTGCGCTCGCTGACCCACATCGGCTCCCGGTCCGGGAACGCCTCGAATTTAAAATTCTCATCCTCGTTTTCAAATCCCTGCATGGCCTCCTCGCTCCCCTCCCCCGCTCCCTATCTCTGTAACCCCCTACGACCCTCCGAGATCTCTGCGCCCCCTCCAGTTCTGGCCTCTTGCACATCCCCGATTTTAATTGGCGGCCGTGCCTTCAGCTGCCTGGGCCCTGAGCTCTGGAATTCCCTCCCTAAACCTCTCCGCCTCTCTCTCTCCTCCTTTAAGACGCTCCTTAAAACCTACCTCTTTGACCAAGCTTTTGGTCGCCTGTCCTAATATCTCCTTATGCGGCTCGATGTCAAATTTTGTTTGATAATCGCTCCTGCGAAGCGCCTTGGGATGTTTTACTGCGTTAAAGGCGCTATATAAATGCAATTTGTTGTTCTGGTTGCTGTATGATAATTGCATCTTGTTAACTGAGCACCTGAGGGGGCCCTCATAGGAGCGAGTGTGTTGTAAAAGTTAAGTTTCTCTTACATTTTATTGGTTATTATTGGACGAGAATTTTCCAGTGGGTGCAGAAACTCAAGGAAAACTTTTATTCTTTACATGCGAGTCTCAAGCATGCGTTTTCTACAATACAACAGTGACTGCATTTCAAAAGTACTTCATTGGCTGTAAAGCGCTTTGGGACATCCTGAGGTTGTGAAAGGCGCTATATAAATGCAAGGTTATGTCTTTCGTATCTCGTCACTGAATGTTTCTTTCATTCATGCTTGGAAAGATTGAAAGGGACCAAATTTGGTGTAGCTGGAGTGAGTTATGCAGAAAGGTTTTAACTCAGGGGTGGGGTTTGGGGGCTTCGAGGGCTGGACCAGGTATCGAACCATCCACCAAGCCAATTCTCGGCGTGGTGAGGTTGTCTTAGCACCGGGGAATGAATCACGCGGAGAAACAGAAGGATGCCTAGAGCACGGCCAGCATCAAGAGCGAGAGTGTGCTCAGTGGCAGACAAAGGAATGGTTCCCATTTCAGGTACCCCAGTGTCAGAATCAGGTACAGAGTAAACACTGTCCCATCAAACACTCCCAGGGCAGGTACAGGGTTAGATACAGAGTAAAGCTCCCTCTACACTGTCCCATCAAACATTCCCAGGGCAGGTACAGGGTTAGATACAGAGTAAAGCTCCCTCTCCACTGTCCCATCAAACACTCCCGGGGCAGGTACAGGGTTAGATACAGAGTAAAGCTCCCTCTACACTGTCCCATCAAACTCTCCCAGGGCAGGTACAGGGTCAGATACAGAGTAAAGCTCCCTCTACACTGTCCCATCAAACACTCCCAGGGCAGGTACAGGGTTAGATACAGAGTAAAGCTCCCTCTACACTGTCCCATCAAACACTCCCAGGGCAGGTACAGGGTTAGATACAGAGTAAAGCTCCCTCTACACTGTCCCATCAAACACTCCCAGGGCAGGTACAGGGTCAGATACAGAGTAAAGCTCCCCCTACACTGTCCCATCAAACACTCCCAGGGCAGGTACAGGGTCCGATACAGAGTAAAGCTCCCTCTACACTGTCCCATCAAACACTCCCAGGGCAGGTACAGGGTTAGATACAGAGTAAAGCTCTCTCTACACTGTCCCATCAAACACTCACAGGGCAGGTACAGGGTTAGATACAGAGTAAAGCTCCCTCTACACTGTCCCATCAAACACTCCCAGGGCAGGTACAGGGTCAGATACAGAGTAAAGCTCCCTCTACACTGTCCCATCAAACACTCCCAGGGCAGGTACAGGGTTAGATACAGAGTAAAGCTCCCTCTACACTGTCCCATCAAACACTCCCAGGGCAGGTACAACACGGGTTAGATACAGAGTAAAGCTCCCTCTACACTGTCCCATCAAACACTCCCAGGGCAGGTACAGGGTTAGATACAGAGTAAAGCTCCGTCTACACTGTCCCATCAAACACTCCCAGGGCAGGTACAGGGTTAGATACAGAGTAAAGCTCCCTCTACACTGTCCCATCAAACACTCCCAGGGTCAGGTACAGGGTTAGATACAGAGTAAAGCTCCCTCTACACTGTCCCATCAAACGCTACTATATCTTGATAAATTTGAGTGTTTGCACAATACAACATTGACCGAGGGATAGATTTAACCTGTGGGGTGAAAACCACAGCCTGGTGTATTCTCGAACTAGTTTGCTGTTCGTGAAATATGTTAACGCCCAATCTAAGTTCACTTCACCGTTAAAGGTCGCGTGCAGAACCAGATTTATAACAGTGAGTTATCAACTGGCTGTAACTACAGAACTGATAAGCTGACGGTATAACTGAGATTCATCTCTCTCATTCCATCTGCCATCTGCTCCATTAACCCCTTAATGGGCCGTGGCGTGTTCAGTCACTCTGTGCTCAGTGTACAAACAACTCTCTTGTTTGTTTCACTTACGTTACGCTGGAGATATTGTCTACTCCAAAGCTCTCCTGCCCGGCCTCCCATCTCCCACCCTCCCTAAACTACAGCTCATCCAAAACTCGGCTGCCCCCGTATCCTAACTCGCACCGAGTCCCGTTCACCCATCACCCCCCCGTGCTCGCTGACCTACATCGGCTCCCAGTCCGGCAATGCCTCAAATTTTAAATTCTCATCCTCGTGTTCAAATCCCTCCATGGCATCCTCGCTCCCTCCCCGCTCTCTATCTCTGTAACCTCCTCCAGCCCCCTACAACCCTCCGAGATCTCTGCGCTCCTCCAATTCTGGCCTCTCGCCCATCCCCGATTTTAATTGCTCCACCATTGGCGGCCGTGCCTTCAGCTGCCTGGGCCCTAAGCTCTGGAATTCCCTCCCTAAACCTCTCCGCCTCTCTCTCCTCCTTTAAGAAGCTCCTTAAAACCTACCTCTTTGACCAATCTTTTGGTCACCTGTCCTAATATCTCCTTATGTGGCTCGGTGTCAAATTTTGCCTGATTAAGAAAGAACAAATTTGCATTTATATAGCGCCTTTCACAACCTCAGGACGTCCCAAAGCGCTTTACAGCCAATTAAATACTTTTTTTTTTAAGTGTAGTCAGGTTGTAATGTAGGCAACCCGGCAGCCAATTTGCGCACAGCAAGATCCCACAAACAGCAACGAGATAAATGACCAGATAATCTGTTTAAGTGATGTTGGTCGAGGGATAAATATTGGCCCCAAGGGGAGAACTCACCTGCTCTTCTTTAGGTTAGTGCCATGGGATCATGAGAGGGGCAGATGGGGCCTCCGTTTAACGACTCATCCGAAAGACGGCGCCTCTGACAGTGCAGCACTCCCTCAGTACTGGCCCGGGGTGTGTCCGCCTGGATTATGGGGCTCGAGTCCCTGGTGTGGGGGCTCGAACTCACGACTTTCTGACTCAGAGGAGAGAGAAAGACAGAGAGAGAGAGAGACCCACTGAGCCACTGCTGATTAGAGCTCCCATGAAGCGCCTTGGGACGTTTTACTACGTTAAAGGCGCTATATAAATGCAAGTTGTTGTTGTTGTTGATTAAATGTCACCAATCATTGTACTCACCCTAGGCCCAACCATCTTCAGCTGCTTCATCAATGACCTTCCCTCCATCATAAGATCAGAAATGGGGATGTTCGCTGATGATTGCACAGTGTTCAGTTCCATTCACAACCCCTCAGATAATGAAGCAGTCCGAGCCCGCATGCAGCAAGACCTGGACAACATCCAGGCAAGTAACATTCGCGCCAGATAAGTGTCAGGAAATGACCATCTCCAACAAGAGAGAGTCTCACCACCTCCCCTTGACATTCAACGGCATTACCATCGCCGAATCCCCCACCATCAACATCCTGGGGGTCATAATTGACCAGAAACTTAACTGGACCAGCCACATAAATACTGTGGCTACAAGAGCAGGTCAGAGGCTGGGTATTCTGCGGTAAGTGACTCACCTCCTGACTCCCCAAAGCCTTTCCACCATCTACAAGGCACAAGTCAGGAGTGTGATGGAATACTCTCCACTTGCCTGGATGAGTGCAGCTCCAACAACACTCAAGAAGCTCGACACCATCCAGGACAAAGCAGCCCGCTTGATTGGCACCCCATCCACCACCCTAAACATTCACTCCCTTCACCACCAGCGCACAGTGGCTGCAGTGTGTACCGTCCACAGGATGCACTGCAGCAACTCGCCAAGGCTTCTTCGACAGCACCTCCCAAACCCGCGACCTCTACCGCCTAGAAGGACAAGAGCAGCAGGTACATGGGAACAACACCACCTGCACGTTCCCCTCCAAGTCACACACCATCCCGACTTGGAAATATATCGGCCGTTCCTTCATCGTCGCTGGGTCAAAATCCTGGAGCTCCCTTCCTAACAGCACTGTGGGAGAACCTTCACCACACGGACTGCAGCGGTTCAAGAAGGCGGCTCACCACCACCTTCTCAAGGGCAATTAGGGATGGGCAATAAATGCCGGCCTTGCCAGCGACGCCCACATCCCATGAACGAATAAAAAAAAGGCCGGTCCGATGAGCCTTGAGATCAAATTGGAGGATGCCAGTGACGGGAGAGGTCCCGCATTGTGGCACTGAATGCCAGCTGTGCATGCCAGAAGGGCAGCAGGCTCCATCCCCGGCCTGTGCCCAGTTCGCCGATTCCCCGTCCAGGGGGAAATAGCGAATTGAGCATTGCAGTTGGCTTCATTGACCCTGGGCTAGTGGGGTGGGGGGGGTGGGAGGGTGGGGGAGGAAGGGTGCAGGCCCCCTCCCCTGTTGGAAAGTGCGTAAGCGCCAGCCTGTCGAGTGAGGACGGGATCCGACTCTGCCGCGATGCCCCGTGCAGTCGAATAGCCCGACAACTGGCTGCTTGGGGGTGGCACTGGGGTTGGGGGGTTGTGGAGGGGGCATAAAAGGGGAAGCTGGATAAGTACACGAGGGAGAAAGGAACAGAAGGATATGCTGATAGAGTTAGATGAAGCAAGGTGGGAGGAGGCTCATGTGGAGCATAAACGCCAGCATGGACCAGTTGGGCCGAATGGCCTGTTTCTGCGATGTGTCATTCTATGTCAATCATACAACGATGGGCACAATCAGAAAGTAATTGTTTCTTTTTGTAAACCAACAAAATGCTAGGGTCTTAATCTGCTCTCAAGAAGCCCATTGCAGTAATAAGATACTACCTGCATGTTTCTCGAGGTTCCTGACAGCTTGTGTGTGTGTGTGTGTGTGTATGTGTGTGTGTGTGTCTCTCTCAGTTGGATTAGATGCAATATAATCGATAGCTTCCTCGCTGTGAGTTAAAAGGTAATATTTGAGTCAAGTGCATCAGCTACTGGAGCCGAACAGCTTGGGGTTTAAGTGGCTTATAAATCTCCCTAGGAACCCCAGCATCGAAAAAAAATTGCCTTTAATTCCGGACGCACCAGGATATTTAAATAAATCAAATAAAGAATTTAAATGGAATTGCTTTACCCGGAGACTGGTGAGAATGTGGAAATCGCTGCCAAATGGAGTGGTTGATGGAGATTACATTGATGCATTTAAGGAGAGGCTTGATTTATCTATTGGACCTCAGCTGGAGTATTGTGTCCAATTCTGGGCACCGCACTTTAGGAAGGATGTCAAGGCCTTGGAGAGGGTGCGGAGGAGATTTACTAGAATGGTCCCGAGGGGTGAGGGACTTCAGTTATGCGGAGAGACTGGAGGAGCTGATCTGGCCTTCTTCGCTGCTGTAACCATTCTATGAAATCTAAGCTGGGGTTGTTCTGCTCGGAGCAGAGATGGTTAAAGGGGAGATTTAATCGAGGTGTACAAAATCATGAAGGGCTTTTGATGGAGTAAATAAGGAGAATCTGTTTCCAGCGGCAGGAGGGTCGGGAACCAGAGGACACGGATTTAAGATAATTGGCAAAAGAACCAGAGGGGGAGATGAGAATTTTTTTTTAACGCAGCGAGTTGTTCTGATCTGGAATTAAGTGCTTTCTGAAGTGCGGTCACTGTTGTGAAACACTGCAGCCAATTTGCGCACAGCAAGCTCCCACAAACAGTGATGTGATAATGAACCAGATCATCTGTTTTTTAATAGTGTAACATCGAATTACAGTGATCAGGCCATTCGGCCCAACAGGTCTATGCTGGTGTTTATGCTCCTCCTTCCCTACTTCATCTCACCCTATCACCATATCCTTCTATTCCTTTCTCCCTCATGTGTTTATCCAGCTTCCCCTCAAATGCATCTACACTATTCACCTCAACTACTCCTTGTGGGAGCGAGTTCCACATTCTCACCACTCTCTGGGTAAAGAAGTTTCTCCTGAATTCCCGATTGGATTTATTAGTGACGATCTTATATTTATGGCCCCCTAGTTCTGGTCTCCCCCACAAGTGGAAACATCTTCTCTACGTCTACCCTATCGAACCCTTTCATAATCTTAAAGACCTCTATCAGGTCACCCCTTCATCCTTCTCTTTTCTAGAATAAAGAGCCTCAGCCTGTCCTGATATCCTCTCAGTTCTGATTAAGGGATAAATATTGGCCCCTGGGAGAACTCCTCTGCTCTCCTTCCAATAGTGGCCATGGGATCGTCCGCATCCACTTGAGAGAGAGGATGGGGACCTCAATTCTGAAAGACGGCACCTCCGACAGTGCAGCACTCCCTCAGTGCCGGGCACTGGGGAGTGTCGGCCTGGATTATGGGGCTCAAGTCTCTGGAGTGGGGGCTCGAACCCACGACCTTCATGACTCACAGGCGAGAGAGAGAGAGAGAGAGAGAGCCACAGCCAATGACTGTCACTGCCTTGGCAGAGCCGGCAACGATGGGGATTGTCTGTTGGAGGAAGTGCTCGAGCTATTTTCTAAGACGGAATCATTCTTCAGACACTGGGTGCCAGCCAGCCTGACAGACATTTTGCTGGCTGACTTTTGATGCTACTTCTGCTGTAAGCAAATCCTGAAGTTGTGTCAACTGAGAGGGAGGATTAGAAATAAGCTTCCTCCTTTGATCTGCTCAACATACCATGGAAGGATTTTACCATCCGTTAGTGCAGTAGCTATTAGTGTCACAATATGATAAACATATAACACGTGTGTGTGTGTGTGTGTGTGTGTATCGACTGCACAGAATTACATAGTATTTTACAGCGCAGAGACAACAAATTGCATTTATATAGCGCCTTTAACGTAGTAAAACGTCCCAAGGCACTTCACAGGAGCGTAAATCAGACAAAACCTCACACCGAGCCACATGAGGAGATATTAGGACAGGTGACCAAAAGCTTGGTCAAAGAGGTAGGTTTTAAGGAGCGTCTTAAAGGAGGAGAGAGAGAAGCGGAGAGGTTTAGGGAGGGAATTCCAGAGCTCAGGGCCCAGGCAGCTGAAGGTACGGCCGCCAATGGTGGAGCGATGGAAATCGAGGGATGCGCAAGAGGCCGGAATTGGAGGAGAGCAGAGATCTCGGAGGGTTGTAGGGGCTGGGTGAGGTTACAGAGATGGGGAGGGAGATTGAGGCCATGGAGAGATTTGAAACACGAGGGTGAGAATTTTAAACCTCTGTTCCGTGTATCGATCATTCTCTGTGTGGAGAAGAATTTCCTGTTGTCAACCCTAAAGTTACCTTTTACTGGTTTGAATCAAAGTTCCCTTATTGCCCTCCCACAGTTTAATTCATGGTCCGATTCCAAGTTAACTTTTTCCACACACTTAACTATCTTCTACACTGCTATAAGATTACCTCCCAGAACGACTCCTTCCCAGGACAATCATCCCAAGCCCCTCCACCCTCTCCCCATCCCAGGGCAATCTTGCTGGACGTTGAGACCGGGGGGTCAATTGAAAACGTCAAAGCCGAGATTGATAGATTTTTGTCGGGTGAGGGGATTAAGGGTTACGGAACCAAGGCGGGTAGATGGAGTTAAGATACAGATCAGCCATGATCGAATTGTCCGGCGGAACAGGCCTGAGGGGCTGAATGGCCTCCTCCTGCTCCGATGTACCTATGAAATTTCCAATTGACCCCCGGCCTCAACAGCTTTTTGGGGGAGAGAGTTCCAGATTCCCACTCCCCTTTGTGTGAGGAAGTGCTTCCCGACATCACCCCTGAACGGCCTGGCTCTAATTTTAAGGTTCTGCCCCCTTGTTCTGGACTCCCCCCCACCAGAGGAAATAGTTTCTCTCCATCTACCCTCTCGAATCCTTTAATCATCTTAAACCCCTCGATTAGATCACCCCTTAATCTTCTACACTCGAGGGAATACAAGCCCGGTCTGTGCGACCTGTCCTCGTAATTTAACCCTTTTAGCCCCGGGTATCATTCTGGTGAATCTACGCTGCACCCCCTCCAAGGGCCAATATATCCTTCCTGAGGTGCGGTGCCCAGAACTGAACCCAGTATGTAGGAACTCAGAAACGTGCTAACCAAAACAGCTGTACGCAGAAAATTGTACCTGGATTCCCACTGGCGACGACTCCAATTTAACAAAACCCACACTGTGTTAAACAAGGTCGGGACAGAACTGCATATCATTTGCATAGTTTTTCACACAAAGGGGCTACTTAGCTCCGTGATTGCCCAGACGTAAGTTAACCCCGCCCACTCCGCTGCCTGATTTGCATAAATTTGCATGGAGAAAACCTGCGGCTCTTTGTTATTGGCTGGGGGCTTGCATCCGCCTTACAAATGCCTCTCAGTTCTGTGAGCAAGTGCATGGATGTTAGTCCCATGAATATTCATGACCAGTTGGATTTAGTGTCGAGATGGGACCCGGGTTTGGATGCCCTGTCTTTATGCCACTCTCTCTCTCTCTCTCTCTCTCTGTGTTCGGGGAAGACTTAAGCATTGCTCCAAGGAATATAAACAACAGCAATTTGCATTCATACAGCGCCTTTAACGTAGTAAAACGTCCCAAGGCGCTTCACAGGAGCGTAAATTTGACATCGAGCCACTTAAGGAGATATTAGGACAGGTGACCAAAAGCTTGGTCAAAGAGGTAGGTTTTAAGGAGCGTCTTAAAGGAGGAGAGAGAGACGGAGAGGTTTAGAGAGGGAATTCCAGAGCTTAGGGCCCAGGCGGCTGAAGGCACGGCCGCCAATGGTGGAGCGATTAAAATCGGGGAATGCGCGGGAGGGCAGAATTGGAGGAGCTCAGAGATCTCAGAGGGTTGTAGGGGCTGGAGGAGATTACAGAGATAGGGAGGGGGGGCGAGGACACGGTGGGATTTTGAAAACAAGGATGGATAATTTTAAAATCGAGGCGTTCCCGGACCGGGAGCCAATGTAGGTCAGCGAGCACAGGGGGTGATGGGTGAACGGGACTTGCTGCGAGTTAGGATACAGGCTCCTAATCTGCCATGCAAGCCGGGCTAATCCTTTTACCCTATTATCTCTCCTAACACTCATGTTTACACGTCCCTGAGCTGATTCTCCGTCAAATTAAATTGATTTAATCAGTTGCGTCGTTTAATCTTTCACCTTCTTTCAATTCACGAATTTGCCCCATGACCTCCCACCCCCTCCCCGGGGCGCGAGCCTCCGAAGCCAACAGCAGGTCAGGACAGACCCACCAGAGGGTGGGGGCACATTCGGGTGGGAGCGGCCCTGGGAGCCCTCAACATCGACTCCTCGTGGCTTCAGATCGAACATGGGCAAGGAAACCTCCTGCTGATTACCACCTACCGCCCTCCCTCAGCTGATGAATCAGTCCTCCTCCATGTTGAGCACCACTTGGAGGAAGCACTGAGGGTAGCCAAGGGTACAGAATGTACTCTGGGTGGGGGACTTCAATGTCCATCACTGAGAGTTGATCAGGAAGAAAGAAAGACTTGCATTTATATAGCGCCTTTCAGAGCCTCCGGACATCCCAAAGGGCTTTAAAGCCAATGAGGTACTTTTTGAAGGGTAGTCACTGTTGTAATGTAGGAAACGTGGCAGCTAATTTGCGCACAGCAAGATCCCACAAACAGCAATGCGTTAAATGGTCAGACAATCTGTTCTTCGTGGTGTCGGTTAAAGGGGGAATCTTGGCCCAAAGGCAATCCCTGCTCTTCTTCGAAATAGCGGCCGTGCGATCTTCTACCTCCACCCGAGAGGGCAGACGGGGGTGGGGGGCCTCGGTTTAACGTCTCGTCTGAAAGACGGCGCCTCTGACAATGCAGCACTCCCTCAGTACTGGCACTGGGAGTGCGGGCCTGGATTATGGGGCTCAAGTGGCTGGAGTGGGGCCTGAACATCGCATCACAGGAACAGGAGGAGGCCATTCAGCCCCTCGAGCCTGTTCCGCCATTCAATGAGATCATGGCTGATCTGTATCCTAACTCCATCTACCCGCCCTGGCCCCACATCCCTCAATACCCTTGGCGAGCAAAAACCTATCGATCCCAGATTTAAAATTACTAATTGAGCGAGCATCTCCTGCTTTTTGTGGGAGAGTGTTCCACACTTCTACCACCCTTTGCATGAAGAAGTGTTTTCTAATTTCTCTCCTGAATGGCCTGGCTCTGATTTTAAGGTTATGTCCCCTTCTCCTAGACTCCCCCACCAGCGGAAAAAGTTTCTCTCTATCGATCCTATCAATACAAAATCCTAAAAAACTCAAGCAAATCACCCCTTAACCGTCTATATTCCAGGGAATACGAGCCCAGTTTATGTAAACTCTCCTCGTAATTTAACCCTTGTAACAATCTGGTGAATCTGCACTGCACTCCCTCCAAGGCCAATATATCCTTTCTAAGGTGCGGTGCCCAGAACACTACACAGTGCTCCAGATGTGGTCTAACCAGGGCTTTGTACAGCTGCAGCAAAACCTCCTCCCCTTTATATTCTAGCCCTCTAGATATAAAAGCTAACATTCCATTAGCCTTTTTGATTATTTTTTGGACCTGACCACTGCATTTTAGTGATCTGTGTACATGGACTCCTAAATCTCTTTGGACCTCCACTGTTCCGAGCTTTTCACCATTTAAAAAATACTCGGGGATCGATCCCTTTTTTGGTCCAAAATGGATGACCTCAAACTCACCTGCGTTGAAATCCATCTGCCACAGTTTTGCCCACTCACTAAATCTCTCAGTGTCTCTTTATAATTTTTATGCTCCCGTCTACACTACTTACTATGTCACCAATCTTTGTGTCATCGGCAAACTTGGATATATAACTCTCTATTGTGTTATCTAAGTCGTTAATAAATATAGTGAATAGTCAAGGCCCCAGCACAGGTTCTCGTGGGACACCACGAGTCACTTCCTTACAATTCGAGTACATTCCCATTATCCCCACTCTCTGTCTTCCACCAATAAATCTCCGAACCAGGTCGATAATTTGCCTTCAATTCCATGAGCTTTAATTTTAGCCAACAGTCTATCATGCAGAACTTTATTGAATGCCTTCTGGTAGTCCATATAAACTACATCCATAAACACTCCCCTGTCTACTACTTTAGTTACTTTCTCAAAAAATTCAATTAGGTTCGATAGATATGACCTACCCTTTACAAATCCATGCTGGCTCTCTAATCAGCTCAAATTTCTCTAAGTGCTCAATCGCTCTGCCCTTAATTACAGATTCCAATAACTTCCCCGCAACATATGTTAGATTAACAGGTCTATAATATCCTGCTTTCTCTCTCTCACACCCACAACCTCGGACTCAGAGGGAGAACGCTACCTGAATACACAATCTCTGTATCTAACCCATGCTGTACCTGCCCTGGGAGTGTTTGATGGGACAGTGTAGAGGGAGCTTTACTCTGTATCTAACCCATGCTGTACCTGCCCTGGGAGTGTTTGATGGGACAGTGTAGAGGGAGCTTTACTCTGTATCTAACCCGTGCTGTACCTGCCCTGGGAGTGTTTGATGGGACAGTGTAGAAGGAGCTTTACTCTGTATCTAACTCATGCTCTACCTGCCCTGGGAGTGTTTGATGGGACAGTGTAGAGGGAGCTTCACTCTGTATCTAACCCGTGCTGTACCTGCCCTGGGAGTGTTTGATGGGACAGTGTAGAGGGAGCTTTACTCTGTATCTAACCCTGTACCTGCCCTGGGAGTGTTTGATGGGACAGTGTAGAGGGAGCTTTACTCTGTATCTAACCCTGTACCTGCCCTGGGAGTGTTTGACGGGACAGTGTAGAGGGAGCTTTACTCTGTATCTAACCCTGTACCTGCCCTGGGAGTGTTTGATGGGACAGTGTAGAGGGAGCTTTACTCTGTATCTAACCCCGTGCTGTACCTGCCCTGGGAGTGTTTGATGGGACAGTGTAGAGGGAGCTTTACACTATATCTAACCTGTACTTGTGTAACTGTGGGTGTTTATGTTAACTCTTGTGTTTCACATTAACGACCCTGATCTGGATGAGGACAAGATTCACACGTGCAAAAAAAAATCATCCATATTTAATGTGCAATTGTCAGTATTTAGTGGAGTTAATTGGGTTATTAATGATTCGCCTTGATAACTATTTTATTTTCCTGTGATAATACTTGGAATTGCCTTTCCAATTAATTAATCGCTGCACTGCTGTAATCATTAAAATTAAGTTAACGAACAGGAATTGTCAACTCAATAAAAGGGTCTTTAATCAATCGGAGCGGAGTACGGAGGCTCGCTGAATCAGCAGGTGAAATTGTCCTTGAGCGACACGTCTGTCTCTCTCTCTCTCCCAATTGGCCAGGCTCCACACCTCTCTCTGCCCCAATTGGCCTCTTCCTACACCTCTCTCTGCTCCAATTGGCCTCTTCCTACACCTCTCTCTCCCAATTGGCCTTGTCCTAGACTTCTCTCTCCCAATTGGCCTTGTCCTAGACCTCTCTCTCCCAATTGGCCTTGTCCTAGACCTCTCTCTCCCAATTGGCCTTGTCCTAGACCTCTCTCTCCCAATTGGCCTCTTCCTACACCTCTCTCTCCCAATTGGCCTTGTCCTAGACTTCTCTCTCCCAATTGGCCTTGTCCTAGACTTCTCTCTCCCAATTGGCCTCGTCCTAGACTTCTCTCTCCCAATTGGCCTTGTCCTAGACTTCTCTCTCCCAATTGGCCTTGTCCTAGACTTCTCTCTCCCAATTGGCCTTGTCCTAGACTTCTCTCTCCCAATTGGCCTCTCCCTGAGGGGAAATGTGAGGTTATTCACTTTGGTAGGAAGAATAGAAAAACAGAATATTTTTTAAATGGTGAGGAACTATTAAATGTTGGTGTTCAGAGAGACTTGGGTGTCCTCGTAAAAGGAACACAAAAAGTTAGTATGCAGGTACAGCAAGCAGTTAGGAAAGCAAATAGTATGTTGGCCTTTATTGCAAGGGGGTCAGAGTACAAGAGTAAGGAAGCCTTGCTGCAATTGTACAGGGCTTTGGTGAGACCTCACCTGGAGTACTGTGTACAGTTTTGGTCACCTTATCTAAGGAAGGATATACTTGCCTTAGAGGCGGTGCAGCGAAGATTCATTAGATAAATTCCTGGGATGAGAGGGTTGTCCTATGAGGAGAGGTTGAGTGGAATGGGCCGATACTCTCTGGAGTTTAGAAGAATGAGAGGTGATCTAATTGAAACATATAAGATTCTCAGGGGGCTTGACAGGGTAAACGCTGAGAGGTTGTTTCCTTGGCTGGAGAGTCTGGAACGAGGGGACATAATCGCAGGATAAGGGGTCGACCATTTAAGACTGAGATGAGGAGGAATTTCTTCATTCAGAGGGTTGTGAATCTTTGGAATTCTCTACCCCAGAGGGCTGTGGATGCTCAGTCATTGAGTATATTCAAGGCTGAGATCGATAGATTTTTGGACTCTCGGGGAATCAAGGGATATGGGGATCGGGCGGGAAAGTGGAGTTGAGGTTGAAGATCAGCCATGATCTGATTGAATGGCGGAGCAGGCTCGAGGGGCCATGTGGCCTACTCCTGCTCCTATTTCTCATTTTCTTATGTTCTCTACACCTCTCTTTCCCAATTGGCCTCTTCCTACACTTTTCTCTCCCAATTGGCCTTTCCCTACACCTCTGACTCAAAGTTACACCACTAAAGCACTCCTACTTCAAAAACCAAAAGTAAATATGCCTCAACAACAACAACTTGCATTTATATAGCACCTTTAACGGAGTAAAACGTCCCAAGACGCTTCACAGGAGCGATTATCAAACAAAATTTGACACCGAGCCACATAAGGAGCTATTAGGACAGGTGACCAAAAGCTTGGTCAAAGAGGCAGGTTTTAAGGAGCGTCTTAAAGGAGGAGAGAGAGAGAGGCGGAGAGGTTTAGGGAGGGAATTCCAGAGCTCAGGGCCCAGGCAGCTGAAGGCACGGCCGCCAATGGTGGAGCGATTAAAATCAGGGTTGTGCAAGAGGCCAGAATTGGAGGTGCACAGAGATCTTGGAGGGTTGTAGGGGCTGGAGGAGGTTACAGAGATAGGGAGGGGTGAGACCATGAAAGGATTTGAAAACGAGGGTGAGAATTTTAAAATCGAGGCATTGCCGGACCGGGAGCCAATGTAGGTCAGCGAGCACAGGGGGGGGTGATGGGTGAACGGGACTCGGTGCGAGTTAGGATACGGGGGCAGCAGAGTTTTGGATGAGCTCAAGTTTATGGAGGGTGGAAGATGGGAGGCCGGCCAGTTGGAATAGTTGAGTCTGGAACTACCAAAGACATGGCTGAGGGCTTCAGCAGCAGATGAGCTGAGGCAGGGGCGGAGACGGGCGATGTTACGGAGGTGAAAGTAGGCGATCTTAATGATGGAGAAGATTATGTGGTCGGAAGCTCAGCTCAGGAAGGATGTCAGAAATGCACAGCAGGTCGACCTGCATTTGAAATATAGATTGTTGTGTGGAGTGGAGTCCCCTCATCCAAACCCACATGGTCGGGGGGAGAAGGTCATTCCTAGAACTGACCAGAATAAAAAGACAACAGTTAGGACACCAAGGTTCTGCTGACCACTGTTGCAAAGAGGGAGGTGGTGGCTCTCTCTCTCTTTCTGTGTCTCCCTCTGTCTCTCTCTCTCTCCTGCTCTCTCTCCCCCTCCCTCACTCTCTCAGTCTCTCTCTCTGTCTGTAGCTCTCCCTCTCCTTCTCTCTTTGTCTCTCTCTCTCCATCTCTCTCTCTGTGTCTTTCTTTCTCCCTCTCTCTCTCTCTCTCTCTGTCTGTCTCTCTCTTTGTCTCTCTCTCTGTCTCTCTCTCTCTCCCTCTCCCTCTCTCTGTCTCTGTCTCTATCTCTCTCTCTCTCTCTCTCTCTCCCTATCTCTGACTCTGACTCTCTCTGTAGGTCTCTCTCTCCTTCTTTCTCTGTCTCTCTCTCCCTCGCTCTGTCTCTCTGACTCTATCTCTTGCTCTCTCTCGCTCCTTCTCTCACTGTCTCTCTCTGTCTCTCTCCCTCTCTCTCTCTGACTCTGTGTCTCTCTCTTTGTAGCTCTCTCTCTTTCTCTCTTTGTCTCTCTCCCCCCCCTCTCAATCTCTCTCTCTCCCTCCCTCCCTCTCACCTTCTCTCTCCCTCTCTCACTCTCTGTCTGTCTGTCTCTTTCTATGTCTCTCTCTCTCCGTCTCTCTCTCCAACTCTATCTCTCTCGCTCTCTCTCACTATCTCTCTCTCTCCCTCTTTGTCTCTGTCTCTCTCTCCCTGTCTCTCTCTCTACCTTCCCCTCACTCTCTGACTCTCTCTGTCTCTCTCTCTCTCTCTCTCCCTCTGTCTCTCTGACTCTGTCTCTCCCTTTCTCCCTCTCTCTCCCTCTCTCTCTCTGACTCTGTCTCTCTCTCACTCTCTCTCTCCCTCTCTCTCTCTGACTCTGTCTCTCACCCACTCTCTCTCTCCCTCTCTCTCTCTGACTCTGTCTCTCTCTCACTCTCTCTCTCCCTCTCCCTCTCTCTGACTTGTCTTCTCTGGAGATTTTCATTTAACATTCATTCTCGGGATGCGGGCATCGCTGGCAGGGCCGGCATTTACTGCCCATCCCTGAGCTGCCCTTGCTTGCTAGGCCCACTTTGGGGGGCAGTTAAGAGTCAACCAGATCGGTGCGGAGACTGGAGTCACGTATAGGCCCAGACCGGTTAAGATGGCAGGTTTCCTTACCTGAAGAGACATCAGTGAACCAGTTGGGTTTTTAAGAAGAAGGTAAGATACAGTGACCTTTGACGACCTCTGGATGTCCCAAAGATCCTGTTCCCCCACTCTATCAGATCATGGCTGATCTGTATCTGGACTCCATTTAGGTCGCCTTAGCTAGACGATAAATCAAATGTAACTTCATAATACTTTGATGGTGTAATCAAACTTTATTTGTGATGAGCTCATTCATGTTCAGTGCACAGGATGATCATATCTTAATGTAATCAGATTTCATTATTCAAATAAGGCACAACTGAACATGTAATTAGCAACAGAATGCACTGAACAACCTTAGATCCACATTATCCCAAACAAGAGTATCGACAATTACTGAAACCATGGCGACAGAGTCATCTTGACAGCACTGGGTTAGATTTAAAGGGGAAGTGTCAGCCCAAAGCCCCCACCCTCCCTCCCCCACTCGCTACCATCGTAACGTTAACTGGCAGATCGAACACCCACAGAGACCCTCCATCGCATCATCCGATTGCTTCGACGGGTGGCGCTCTCTCTCTCTCTCTCTCTCGCCTCTGAGTCAGGTGGGCTCGAGCCCCCGCTCCAGAGACTTGAGCCCCGTAATCCAGCCGGACGCTCCCAGTGCCCAGTACCGAGGGAGCGCTGCGCTGTCGGAGGTGCCGTCTTTCGGATGAGACGCTAAACCCAGACCCCCCCCCCCGTCTGCCCCTCCCGGGTGGTTAAAAGATCCCACGGCCGCTATTTCGAGGAAGAGCAGAGGGGGAGTTCTCCCCGTTGTCCTGGGCCCCAATATTTATCTCTCAGCCAACATCACTAAAAAAAAAACAGATTATCAGGTCATTATCACATTGGCTGTTAGTGGGATCTTGCTGTGCGCAGATTGGCTGCCGCATATCCCAACATTACAACAGTGACTACACTTCCAAAAAAAAGTACTTAATTGGTGGTGATGCTATGGGACGTCCTGAGATCTTGAAAGGCGCTATATAAATGCAAGTCTTACCTTCTACGTTCCTACGCAGGGGAAGGGTTGATTAGATACACAAAGTTACAGAGGACGTTAGATGTGGCTTGATTGGTGGGGAACCCAATCTATACAGACCCCTGAGTATCCCCCGTCCGTGTCCTGTACTGGGTTAACTGATCTCACCCTGGGTCACACAACTAGGAGAGCTCGTGGATCCAGGCAGTGAGTTAGGCCGGGCTCTACACCAAGAGCGGTGAGAATGTGGAACTCATGGAATTACATAGAATTTACAGCACGGAAACAGGCCATTCGGCCCAACTGGTCCATGCTGGTGTTTATGCTCCACACATCTCACCCCATCTCACCCTATCAGCATATCCTTCTATTCCTTTCTCCCTCATGTGTTTATCCAGCTTCCCCTTAAATCCATCTACACTATTCGCCTCAACTACTCCTTGTGGGAGCGAGTTCCACATTCCCACCACTCTCTGGGTAAAGAAGTTTCTCCTGAATTCCCTATTGGATTTATTAGTGACTATCTTATATTTATGGCCCCCTAGTTCTGGTCTCCCCCCACAAGTGAAAACATCTTCTCTACGTCTACCCTATCGAACCCTTTCATAATCTTAAAGACCCCTATCAGGTCACCCCTCAGCCTTCTCTTTTCTGGAGAAAAGAGCCCCAGCCTGCTCAATCTTCCCTGATAGTTCTGGTGTCATCCTCGTAAATCTTCTTTGCACCTTCTCCAATGCCTCGATATCCATTTTATAATACGGAGACCAGAACTGATCACAGAACGGTTGAGGCGAATAGCATAGATGCCTTCAAGGGGAGGGTAGATAAGAGAATGAGGGAGAAAGGAATAGAAGGATATGCTGATAGGGTGAGATGAAGAGGGGAGGGAGGAGGCTCGTGTAGACCAGTTGGGCCGAATGGCCTGTTTCTGTGCTGTAAATTCCATGTAGTTCCATGCAAATCGCAGTACTGGAGGGACATACTTGAGTCTTTTCTCACCAATGGAAGAATTTCAGTGACGATGCTCACCTCCACCCTCTGCTTGTTCCCTAATTTATTGCCCAGGCGAGACTGTTGGTTCGATGCCTCAGGTCAATCGCGACTGAACTGAGATCCATCATATCGCGAAATCGCGGTTAGGTTTTATTTTGTGGCTCCATATATCGAATCTGCAGGGCGATTGTTACTCCTGTTATAACCAAACATGACGTAACTTTAACAAACCATCCATTCCTGAGCTGGAACTGTAACAAGGAAATTACATTCATTTTTCTCTGACAAAACACCAACTTCTAAATATTAGGCTCCACAATATTATTCTGCAAATGCTCAGCTCTCCCCATACCCTTTAATATCCCACTTAGTTTATCGTGGAATCATGGAATGTTCCGATACAGAAACAGGCCATTCAGCCCATTGATTCTCTCCCACTGTTTTTCTGCACATGAGCCACTCAGTATAATCCCACTCTCCTGCTCACTCCCCGTACCCTTTAATATCCCACTCAGTCTAATCCCACTCTCCCCTCACTCCCCGTAACCTTTAATATCCCACCCAGTCTAATCCCACTCTCCCCTCACTCCCTATTCCCTTTAATATCCCACCCAGTCTAATCCCACTCTCCCCTCACTCCCCGTACCCTTTAATATCCCACCCAGTCTAATCCCACTCTCCCCTCACTCCCTATTCCCTTTAATATCCCACCCAGTCTAATCCCACTCTCCCCTCACTCCCCGTAACCTTTAATATCCCACTCAGTCTAATCCCACTCTCCCCTCACTCCCCGTACCCTTTAATATCCCACCCAGTCTAATCTCACTCTCCTGGTCACTCCCCATACCCTTTAGTATCCCACCCAGTCTAATCCCATTCTCCCCTCACTCCCCGTACCCTTTAATATCCCACCCAGTCCAATCCCACTCTCCTGCTCACTCCCCGTACCCTTTAATATCCCACCCAGTCTAATCCCACTCTCCTGCTCACTCCCCGTACCCTTTAATATCCCACCCAGTCTAATCCCACTCTCCCTTCACTCCCCATACCCTTTAATATCCCACCCAGTCTAATCCCACTCTCCCGCTCACTCCCCATACCCTTTAATATCCCACCCAGTCTAATCCCACTCTCCCGCTCACTCCCCGTACCCTTTAATATCCCACCCAGTCTAATCCCACTCTCCCGCTCACTCCCCATACCCTTTAATATCCCACCCAGTCTAATCCCACCCTCCTGCTCACTCTCCGTACCCTTTAATATCCCACCCAGTCTAATCCCACTCTCCTGCTCACTCTCCGTACCCTTTAATATCCCACCCAGTCTAATCCCACTCTCCTGCTCACTCCCCGTACCCTTTAATATCCCACCCAGTCTAATCCCACTCTCCTGCTCACTCTCCGTACCCTTTAATATCCTTCCCATTTATCTGGTCATTTAGCTTATTATTGTTTGTTGGAACTTGCTGCTGCGTTTCCCCACATTACAACAATGACTACACTTCAAAATACTTAATTGGCTGTAAAGCACTTTGCGACACCCTGAGGTCATGAAAGGCACTATATAAATGCAAATCCTTTAATTCTGTTAGGGATTACCTTAAATTTATGTCCTCTGGTTACCATCTCACTGACCAGTGGAAACATTTTGGGGCGTTTCTCTCAGGTGTCTCATGAGTTGCTCACCAAGCTATCACTCGGGTTAAAACTACAAGTCGGATTTATTTATAATTAATAATTATACAGATGCAAAAGAATACAGACAAAATGATCAGCAGTACAGTGCCTGCCATCGATATTGCTGCATGTCGTGTCAAAAATAACAACATGCTCAAAATGTTATAGAGTCATTTTCTGAGGCTTTTAATGGGAGTTCCTGGTAACTGTAATTTGGATGACCTGAGTTTCATGGAACTCGGCCTCATCATTGCACTTTGTTAAAATGAGCAGTGGCAACAAGTGAGGCAAATATTCTCGGACGATTGCCCAGACTTCCTTTGAAGTCCAGTCCTTTACAGTCTAATTGCTGTAAATAGGCACATTCTGAGGCCAATTTTAACTGCGGTGAGAGAAGTTTGCGGATTTGCAGGTGTGGCTCCGTGTCAAAAGAAACCGGCACGAAATAAAGGTCTTTGTTTCTTTTTATACTTTTGACACTTTGAAGAGTGATGTCTGTAGTGTGACATCTGTAGTGTGACATCTGAAATGTGCCATCTGTAGTGTGACATCTGAAGTGTGATGTCTGAAGTGTGACGTCTGAAGTGTGACATCTGAAGTGTGACGTCTGAAGTGTGATGCCTGTGGTGTGACGTCTGAAGCGTGACATCTGAAGTGTGATGTCTGAAATGTGCCGTCTGTAGTGTGACATCTGAAGTGTGGTGTCTGAAGTATGACGTCTGAAGTGTGATGTCTGAAATGTGACGTCTGTAGTGTGACGTCTGAAGTGTGACGTCTGAAGTGTGATGTCTGAAATGTGCCGTCTGTAGTGTGACGTCTGAAGTGTGACGTCTGAAATGTGCCGTCTGTAGTGTGACGTCTGAAGTGTGACGTCTGAAGTGTGATGTCTGAAATGTGCCGTCTGTAGTGTGACGTCTGAAATGTGACGTCTGAAGTGTGATGTCTAAAGTGTGATGTCTGAAATGTGCCATCTGTACTGTGACGTCTGAAGCGTGATGTCTGTAGTGTGACACTTGAAGTACAACTTCTGAAGTGTGACGTCTGTAGTATGACGTCTGAAGTGTGACGTCTGAAGTGTGCCGTCGGTAGTGTGACGTCTGAAGTGTGACGTCTGTCGTGTGACATCTGAAGTGTGACGTCCGTAGTGTGACACTTGAAGTACAACTTCTGAAGTGTGACGTCTGAAGTGTGACGTCTGTAGTGTGACGTCTGTAGTGTGACGTATGTAGTGTGACATCTGTAGTGCGACGTCGGTAGTGTGACATCTGAAGTACAACTTCTGAAGTGTGACGACAGAAGTGTGATGGGCACGAGTGAGATGCAGGACTTTAGAGAACACATAACATAAAATGATGAGCCTGTTAGAATATACCATTTGGGTGGAAGGGGTTCTCTCTAAAACCCAGGGTACCATCTTTCCCTTTCCGACGCCGACTGACCTGCTATGAGTTTCAAGCATTTCCTATTTCTATCTCCTGCCTGGAGATAAGAAAGTCCGAACAAAGGGATGGCATTTTCTTTTCTGTTGCAAAAATTGCCTGCTCGTGCTACCTTCGAAACAGCTCGACAGCTGCAATGCTGTCAGGCCTCTCTGACATTTCCGACAGCTGGGATATTTGGTGGTGGCTGCATTGTGAGTTGCAGGACTAGTTTGTTCTGGAGGAGCAATTAACAGATTAGCATTTGCAAAGGTTAGAGCGTCTGAGAAGTGCAGGTTCTGTGCGCTGTCTGCCAATCAATCAACATTAAAAAAAAAAGAACGGATTACCTAGTCATTTATCACATCGCCGTTTGTGGGATCTTGCTGTGCGCAAATTGGCTGCCGGGTTTCCCTTCGTTACAACAGTGGCCACACTTCAAAAGTACTTCATTGGCTGTGAAACGCTCTGGGAAGTCCTGAGGTCGTGAAAGGCGCTATATAAATGCAAGACTTCCTTTTGTTATTGTATGATTTTCCGCACATTAATGAATCAGTCGACAACTCCGTTCTTGTTGTATCGTGGGATGGTGGAAGGAGATGTCGCTGGTCTTTTCCTCGTCTGGCAATTCCTATAAACAGAATGAAAGAAACTTGTATTTACATACTGCCTCTCTCGACCTCAGGATGATTATCAGTAGAAAATCATAATTAGAGTCTGAACATCATTCTCCAGTCATTATCTGTCCAACCCAGGTATTCTATTCAATGTTGCTTGTCTTAAGTTGGTTGGAAAGCCACACATTTTAACCTGTGTTGAGCGAAGTTAATTGCTCCTTAAAAGACTTGGCATTAAATCCTGTTCTGCCAGCTTTCTGTCTGCAGGAAATATTGAAGTGCCTCAATTAAAGCTGCCCTGCCCGGCCTCCCATCTTCCGCCCTTTGTAAACTCCAGCTCATCCAAAACTCTGCTGCCCCCCGTATCCTAACTCGCACCAAGTCCCCTTCACCCATCACCCCCTGTTGCTCGCTGACCTACGTTGTCTCCCGGTCTGGGAACGCCTCGAGTTTAAACTTCCCGTCCTCGCTCCCTCCCTGCCTCTGTAACCTCGATAACCCTCCGAGATCTCTGCCTCTTTACTTCCTATAGCTCTTGTCTCCCTCAGTCACTACCCTTATTTCTGACAATCTGCAGTACTCTTAAAAGCCATGGGCAGGGGAACGGGACTAAAGGGGAGAGCTCTTTCAGGGAGAGGGCACAGGGGCGATGGGCCAAATGGGGAAAGGGCAGGGGAATGGGATGGGGGGGGGGGAGATCTTGCAGAGGGAGGGCATGGGGGCGATGGGCCAAATGGCCTTTTCCTGTGCTGTAAGATTCTACGATTCTATCCATGGGAGGCTTGCGCCCAGCCATAAACCACCTGATCACCACAGGCAGCGAATTGACATGTTTGAACGTGTGTGTTGGCTTTTAGCCTGGGTGGAGATTTTGACGATTAACGTCTGATAGTCAAACCGAACTTGCTCTGCCCAGTGAGAGCTGGATTCCAGTTAGTAAACAGAGAGGCCTTTTCATTCCCTTAAAGGAACATTGTTTTGTTTGAACAAGAATGACTGTTTTGTGACTCATTTCTCTCCAAGCTTCGGCGTGGTTCAGTGGGTAACACTCTCTCGCCTCTGAGTCAGAAGCCCCCACTCCAGAGGCTTGAGCCCAAAATCGAGGGTGACCCCTCCCAGTGCCAGTACTGAGGGAGCGCTGCACTGTCGGAGATGCCGTCTTTCGGATGAGACGTTAAACCGCGGCCACGTCTGCCCCCTCTCAGGTGGCCGTAAAAGACCCCGCGGCCACTATTTCGAAGCAGAGCAGGGGGAGTTCTCCCCGGTCTCCTTATGTCTCCTTATCTGGTCATTTACCACATTGCTGTTTGTGGGATCTTGCTGTGCGCAAATCGGCTGCCGCGTTTCCTACATTACAACAGTGACCACACTTCAAAAAGTACGTCATTGGCAATGGAGCGATTTGGGACGTCCTGAGGTTGTGAAAGGTGCTATATAAATGCAAATTCATTGTTTATTCTTTCTCCTGTACCTCACTCAGGTGGCGTCTGTCTGCGCCTGAGACAGTGGCCTCGACTTTCGTCTCGCGTCTTAGCCCATCCAGGAGGGCCCTGTCGGAAATTCAGCCAGGAAAATCGCAGGCATGTCCCCGGATTTCCAACAGCCGTTCCCTTGCTGGCTCTTGTGCCGGGATGTGGCTATTCGACTGTGGAAGGTGCACAGGCGACACCTCGTCCATCAGTTGGGCAGGTCCAGTAGCCAGCCAGGAGTTACTGGGACAGGGATCAGGAGCAGGAACCCTGGCTGATCTAAACTGACCACACTTGGAGCACTGGGCACAGTTCTGGTCTCCATATTACAAAAAGGATATAGAGGCAGTGGAGAAGGTGCAAAAAAGGTTTGCTAGGATGATACCAGAACTGAGAGGTTATAACTATCAGGAAAGACTGAACAGGCTGGGGCTCTTTTCTCTAGAATAGAGAAGGCTGAGGGGTGACCTGATAGAGGTCTTTAAAATTATGAAAGGGTTCGATGGGGTAGACGTAGAGAAGATGTCTCCACTTGTGGGTGAGACCAGAACTAGGGGGTCTTAAATATAAGATAGTCACTAATAAATCCAATAGGGAATTCAGGAGAAACTTCTTTACCCAGAGAGTGGTGAGAATGTGGAACTCGCTCCCACAAGGAGTAGTTGAGGTGAGTAGTGTAGATGGATTTAAGGGGAAGCTGGATAAACACATGAGGGAGAAAGGAATAGAAGGATATGGTGATAGGGTGAGATGAAGTAGGGAGGGAGGAGGCTCGTGTGGAGCATAAACACCGGCATGGACCAGTTGGGCCGAATGGCCTGTCTCTGTGCTGTGGACTCGATGTAACTCGATGTGATATCTCTCCCTCTCTTTGCTAAGCCTCACTGTCATGTCTGAACCGAGGCGAGCGGGGTCTAGACTGACATAGGGAGCACGTCATTTGACCTCAGCACCCACGGGCTACGGAGCGCCCAAAATTCCGTTATCGGTGTGGGACGTCCTGTGAAAGGCACTGTATAAATGCAAACCCGTCCCCCCACTCCCCACACACACACCCCTTCTGATGTTTATTCTAGTTATAAAGTGCACTTGCCCAGATGCAATGAGAAGATTGGCCATCCTTCCCCCCATGGTTGAATAGCGCGCCGACTCTCGGCGTCTCAGTGCAGCACGTTGACCGTACCCCAGAAAGGGGTCTGCAAGTTGAGGAGAGGGGTGGACGGAGGGACGGATTAACGGAGGAAGTCTTTTACAATCTCTCACGGGCCGTGATAAGTGACCATTTTCCTGCACGGGTTAACATGTAAAATATTCCCACACAACGTGCTTAACTGGTGTTTGGCTGCAAGATCTAAAGGGAGACCTTTCTACACTTCCCCTTCTGTGTGTAGGCATCCAAATCCCTTCTGTACACAGTCGGCATTTTCAAAAAACTCTTTTTAAGCAAGCATGAAGTTTAAATTGCTTCATTTTCAGAAAGGAAATCTCAATGGCAGGAGTCTCCACTGAAAATGAAAGGGTTGCAAATTTTCTACTGCGGTTCTTCACGTGCTGTTCCTATCCTTGGTTTAAGTGCTTGGCATAAGATGGAGCCATAAAAACCATTGAAGGAGACTGATCAGATCAGCACTCTCAACTCTGAGCAAGCTAATCAGAGTCAGGGTGGGTGCTGGTTTGCTGCAGCCAGGCACAACGCCTCTGGCTTACTGCAGTGAGGCAGGAAATCAGCCAGGGCTCGCCCCTCCTGATCACTATCTAGTGTGTGCTGGCTCCCTCCCTGTCTCCGTTAGCTCCTCCAGCCTGACAATCCTCCCGAGATCTCTGCGCTCCTCCGATTCTGGCCTCTTGCGCATCCCTCGATTTCCATCGCTCCACCATTGGCGGCCGTGCCTTCAGCTGCCTGGGCCCTAAGCTCTGGAATTCCCTCCCTAAACCTCTCCGCCTCTCTCTCTCCTCCTTTAAGACGCTCCTTAAAACCTACCTCTTTGACCAAGCTTTTGGTCACCTGTCCTAATATCTCCTTATGTGGCTCGGTGTCAAATTTTGTTTGATAATCGCTCCTGTGAAGCACCTTGGGACGTTTTACTACGTTCAAAGACCTATATAAATCCAAGTGTTGTGCTTGTGTCTGTGCGTGTGTGTGTGTGTGCGCGCGCATGTGTGGGTGTGAGTTTGCAACAGAGTGTGTGTGAGTATGATGTGTGTGAGTGTGAGAAAGTGTGAGTGAGTGTGAGTATGTGTGAGTGTGTGGGCGTGATTCCAATAAGGAAATGGCAGATGCGTTAAACAGATATTTTGTATCTGTCTTCACCGTAGAAGACACTAAAAACATACCAGAAATAGTGGGAAACCAAGAGGCTAATGAGAGTGAGGAACTTAAAGTAATTGATATCAGTAGAGAAAAAGTACTGGAGAAATTAATGGGACCAAAAGCCAATAAATCCCTTGGACCTGATGGCCGACATCCAAAGGTTCTAAAAGAGGTGGCTGCAGAGATAGTGGACGCATTGGTTGTGATCTTCCAAAATTCCCTTGATTCTAGAACGGTCCCAGTGGATTGGAAGGTAGCAAATGTAACCCCACTATTCAAGAAAGAAGGGAGAGAGAAAACAGGGAACGACAGGCCAGTTAGCCTGACATCAGTCCTCGGGAAAATGCTGGAATCTATTATTAAGGACGTGGTAACAGGGCACTTAGAAAATCATAATATGATTAGGCAGAGTCAACATGGTTTTATGAAAGGGAAATCATGTTTGAGAAATTTATTAGATTTTTTGAGGATGTAACGAGCAGGGTAGATAAAGGGGAACCTGTGGATGTCGTATATTTGGATTTTGAAAAGGCATTCGATAAGGTGCCACATAAAAGGTTGTTACACAAGATAAGGGCTCGTGGGGTTGGGGGTAACATATTAGCATGAATAGAGGATTGGTTAAAGGACAGAAAACAGAGAGTAGGGATAAACGGGTCATTCTTAGGTAGGCAGGCTGTAACTAGTGGGGTATCGCAAGGATCAGTGCTTGGGCCTCAGCTATTTACAATCTATATTAATTTTTTTTTTGTTCGTTCATGGGATGTGGGCGTCGCTGGTGAGGCCGGCATTTATTGCCCATCCCTAATTGCCCCTTGAGAAGGTGGTGGTGAGCCGCCTTCTTGAACCGCTGCAGTCTGTGTGGTGAAGGTTCTCCCACAGTGCTGTTAGGAAGGGAGTTCCAGGATTTTGACCCAGCGACGATGAAGGAACGGCCGATATATTTCCAAGTCGGGATGGTGTGTGATTTGGAGGGGAACGTGCAGGTGGTGTTGTTCCCATGTGCCTGCTGCTCTTGTCCTTCTAGGTGGTAGAGGTTGCGGGTTTGGGAGGTGCTGTCGAAGAAGCCTTGGCGAGTTGCTGCAGTGCATCCTGTGGATGGTACACACTGCAGCCACTGTGCGCCGGTGGTGAAGGGAGTGAATGTTTAGGGTGGTGGATGGGGTGCCAATCAAGCGGGCTGCTTTGTCCTGGATGGTGTCGAGCTTCTTGATTGTTGTTGGAGCTGCACTCATCCAGGCAAGTGGAGAGTATTCCATCACACTCCTGACTTGTGCCTTGTAGATGGTGGAAAGGCTTTGGGGAGTCAGGAGGTGAGTCACTCGCCGCAGAATACCCAGCCTCTGACCTGCTCTCGTAGCCACAGTATTTATATGGCTGGTCCAGTTAAGTTTCTGGTCAATGGTGACCCCCAGGATGTTGATGGTGGGGGATTCGGTGATGGTAATGCCGTTGAATGTCAAGGGGAGGTGGTTAGACTCTCTCTTGTTGGAGATGGTCATTGCCTGGCACTTATCTGGCACGAATGTTACTTGCCATTTATGAGCCCAAGCCTGGATGTTGTCCAGGTCTTGCTGCATGCGGGCTCGGACTGCTTCATTATCTGAGGGATTGCGAATGAAACTGAACACTGTGCAATCATCAGCGAACATCCCCTTTTCTGACTTTATGATGGAGGGAAGGTCATTGATGAAGCAGCTGAAGATGGTTGGGCCGAGGACACTGCCCTGAGGAACTCCTGCAGCAATGCCCTGGGGCTGAGATGATTGGCCTCCAACAACCACTACCATCTTCCTTTGTGCTAGGTATGACTCCAGCCACTGGAGAGTTTTCCCCCTGATTCCCATTGACTTCAATTTTACTGGGGCTCCTTGGTGCCACACTCGGTCAAATGCTGCCTTGATATCAAGGGCAGTCACTCTCACCTCACCTCTGGAATTCAGTACTTTTGTCCATGTTTGGACCAAGGCTGTAATGAGGTCTGGAGCTGAGTGGTCCTGGTGGAACCCAAACTGAGCATCGGTGAGCAGGTTATTGGTGAGTAAGTGCCGCTTGATAGCACTGTCGACGACACCTTCCATCACTTTGCTGATGATCGAGAGTAGACTGATGGGGCGGTAATTGGCCGGATTGGATTTGTCCTGCTTTTTGTGGACTGGACAGGACATACCTGGGCAATTTTTCACATTGTCGGATAGAGGCCAGTATTGTAGCTATACTGGAACAGCTTGGCTAGAGGCGCAGCTAGTTCTGGAGCACAAGTCTTCAGCACTACAGCCGGGATGTTGTCAGGGCCTATAAACTTTGCTGTATTAATGACTTAGATGAAGGGGCCGAGTGTAATGTATCCAAGTTTGCTGACAATACAAAGCTAGGTGGGAAAGTAAGCTGTGAGGAGGACACAAAGAGTTTGCAAAGGGATATAGACAGGTTAAGTGAGAGGGCGAGAAGGTGGCAGATGGAGTATAATGTGGGGAAATGTGAGGTTATTCACTTTGGTAGGAAGAATAGAAAAACAGAATATTTTTGAAATGGTGAGAAACTATTAAATGTTGGTGTTCAGAGAGGCTTGGGTGTCCTTGTACATGAAACACAGAAAGTTAACATGCAGGTACAGCAAGCAATTAGGAAAGCAAATGGTATGTTGGCCTTTATTGCAAGGGGGTTGGAGTACAAGAGTAAGGAAGTCTTACTACAATTGTACAGGGCTCTGGTGAGACCTCACCTGGAGTACTGTGTACAGTTTTGGTCTCCTTATCTAAGGAAGGATATACTTGCCTTAGAGGCGGTGCAATGAAGGTTCACTAGATTAATTCCTGGGATGAGAGGGTTGTCCTATGAGGAGAGATTGAGTAGAATGGACCTATACTCTCTGGAGTTTAGAAGAATGAGAGGTGATCTCATTGAAACATATAAGATTCTGAGGGGGCTTGACAGGGTAGATGCTGAGAGGCTGTTTCCCCCTGGCTGGAGAGTCTAGGACTAGGGGGCATAGTCTCAGGATAAGGGGTCGGCCATTCAAGACTGAGATGAGGAGGAATTTCTTCACTCAGAGGGTTGAGAATCTTTGGAATTCTCTACCCCAGAGGGCTGTGGATGCTCAGTCATTGAGTATATTCAAGGCTGAGATGGATAGATTTTGGACTCTAGGGGAATCAAGGGATATGGGGAGTTGAGGTCGAAGATCAGCCATGATCTGATTGGATGGCGGAGGAGGCTCGAGGGGCCGAATGGCCTACTCCTACTCCTATATTATCTTCTTATGTGCATGCGAGTGTTGAGTGTGTGTGTGTATATAGGTGTGAATGTGTGTGTGTGAGTGTGAGCGTGCGATTGCATGATTGCGAGTGCATGAGAGTGAGTGTGTGTGTGTAGTTGTGCATATGTGAGCGAGTGTGTAAGAGTGAGTGAGTGTGTGTGGGTGAGTGAGCGAGTGTGTGAGAGTGAGTGAGTGTGTGTGGGTGAGTGAGTGTGTGTGTCAGTGTGAGTGTAAGTGCGCGAGTGTGAGTGTAGGAGTGTGTATGTGTGTGTGAAATTGTGTGTAAGTGTAAGTGTGTGAGTGTGTGAGTTTGAGTCTATACCAGCACCTTCCAGAATCCCACATGCCGCTGTGTCAGGTCACTTGTGGCACTGTTGTTGTGGGAGGCTCGTTAACCCTGAAATAAAACACAGGAGTTTCTAGAATTTTCTTTTTATTATTTCAGATTTTCTGCAGAATTTTGCTTTTTTGTTTGCCCATTAATACTGCTCTCTGTGACAGGGCGTTAATTATTATCTTATTCGTTCCCGGGATGTGGGCGTCGCTGGCGAGGCTGGCATTTATTGCCCATCTCTAATTGCCCCTTGAGAAGGTGGTGGTGAGCCGCCTTCTTGAACCGCTGCAGTCCGTGTGGTGACGGTTCTCCCACAGTGCTGTTAGGAAGGGAGTTCCAGGATTTTGACCCAGCGACGATGAAGGAACGGCCGATATATTTCCAAGTCGGGATGGTGTGTGACTTGGAGGGGAACGTGCAGGTGGTGTTGTTCCCATGTGCCTGCTGCTCTTGTCCTTCTAGGTGGTAGAGGTCGCGGGTTTGGGAGGTGCTGCCGAAGAAGCCTTGGCGAGTTGCTGCAGTGCATCCTGTGGATGGTGCACACTGCAGCCACAGTGCGCCGGTGGTGAAGGGAGTGGGTGTTTAGGGTGGTGGATGGGGTGCCAATCAAGCGGGCTGCTTTGCCCCTCAAGATAAGGAGTTTGTGTGTCATTTGCATCTTTAAATTGCTTATTCAGATTACATGAGGTGCAGTGATCGACAGATTGTGCAACAGTTAAAGAGAGCGATACACAAAGTCGGAGGCCCACAGAGGGGGGCAACGCATCGAGATCCTGAGCAGTCACCTTGCCGAAACAGTGTGACACAAGAGCAGGACTAAACTGAACAGATTGGTGGAGTCCATTGCCAAATCAGTGCAGCTCGAAACTGCAGGTGTCAGGCAAGGGGCTACACGCACCTGTCCTCCATCGCCTGGGTGATTGAGAGCAAGTGCGGGCACTGTGCCACCCTGAGGGGAGGGCATCGAGAGGAGGGCATCCAGGGGAGGGCATCCAGGGCCAACAGACCGCCTGTCTCACTGGGGACTCACAGGCCAGGGATTCCCTGTCACTCTCCCACTCCCCCAGACTGGGGGGTTCCCTGTCACTCTCCCACTCTCCCAGACTGGGGGGTTCCCTGTCACTCTACCACTCTCCCAGGCTCGGGGATTCCCTGCCACTCTCCCACTCCCCCAGACTGGGGGGTTCCCTGTCACTCTCCCACTCCCCCAGACTGGGGGATTCCCTGTCACTCTCCCACTCCCCCAGACTGGGGGATTCCCTGTCACTCTCCCACTCCCCCAGACTGGGGGGTTCCCTGTCACTCTCCCACTCTCCCAGGCTCGGGGATTCCCTGTCACTCTCCCACTCCCCCAGACTGGGGGGTTCCCTGTCACTCTCCCACTCCCCCAGACTGGGGGATTCCCTGTCACTCTCCCACTCTTCCGGACTGGGGGATTCCCTGTCACTCTCCCATTCCCCCAGACTGGGGGATTCCCTGTCACTCTCCTACTCTTCCGGACTGGGGGATTCCCTGTCACTCTCCCACTCCCCCAGACTGGGGCATTCCCTGTCACTCTCCCACTCTCCCAGACTGGGGGGTTCCCTGTCACTCTCCCACTCTCCCAGACTGGGGGGTTCCCTGTCACTCTCCCACTCTCCCAGACTGGGGGGTTCCCTGTCACTCCCCCACTCTCCCAGACTGGGGGCTTCCCTGTTACTCCCCCACTCTCCCAGGCTGGGGGTTTCCCTGTTACTCTCCCACTCCCCCAGACTGGGGGATTCCCTGTTACTCCCCCACTCTCCCAGACTGGGGGATTCCCTGTCACTCTCCCACTCTCCCAGACTGGGGGATTCTCTGTCACTCTCCCACTCTCCCAGGCTTGGGAATTCCCTGTCACTCTCCCACTCTCCCAGACTGGGGGATTCCCTGTTACTCTCCCACTCTCCCAGGCTGGGGGATTCTCTGTCACTCTCCCACTCCCTCAGACTGGGGAATTTCCTGTTACTCTCCCACTCTCCCAGACTGGGGGGTTCCCTGTCACTCTACCACTCTCCCAGACTGGGGGATTCCCTGTTACTCTCCCAGACTGGTGAATTCCCTGTCACTCTCCCACTCTCCCAGACTGGGGGATTCCCTGTCACTCTCCCACTCCCCCAGACTGGGGGATTCCCTGTTACTCTCCCACTCCCCCAGAGTGGGGGATTCCCTGTTACTCTCCCACTCCCCCAGAGTGGGGGATTCCCTG
>NC_090366.1:12626442-12648942 GCF_035084215.1 Heptranchias perlo | reverse complement strand
CAGCATTCCCCAACAGCATGGGTTAGATACAGAGTAAAGCTCCCTCTACACTGTCCCGTCAAACACTCCCAGGGCAGGTACAGGGCTAGATACAGAGTAAAGCTCCCTCTACACTGTCCCATCAAACACTCCCGGGGCAGGTATAGGGTTAGATACAGAGTAAAGCTCCCTCTACACTGTCCCGTCAAACACTCCCAGGGCAGGTATAGGGTTAGATACAGAGTAAAGCTCCCTCTACACTGTCCCATCAAACACTCCCAGGGCAGATACAGGGGGTTAGATACAGAGTAAAGCTCCCTCTACACTGTCCCGTCAAACACTCCCAGGGCAGGTACAGGGTTAGATACAGAGTAAAGCTCCCTCTACACTGTCCCATCAAACACTCCCAGGGCAGGTACAGGGTTAGATACAGAGTAAAGCTCCCTCTACACTGTCCCGTCAAACACTCCCAGGGCAGGTATAGGGTTAGATACAGAGTAAAGCTCCCTCTACACTGTCCCATCAAACACTCCCAGGGCAGATACAGGGGGTTAGATACAGAGTAAAGCTCCCTCTACACTGTCCCGTCAAACACTCCCAGGGCAGGTACAGGGTTAGATACAGAGTAAAGCTCCCTCTACACTGTCCCATCAAACACTCCCAGGGCAGGTACAGGGTTAGATACAGAGTAAAGCTCCATCTACACTGTCCCGTCAAACACTCCCAGGGCAGGTATAGGGTTAGATACAGAGTAAAGCTCCCTCTACACTGTCCCATCAAACACTCCCAGGGCAGATACAGGGGGTTAGATACAGAGTAAAGCTCCCTCTACACTGTCCCGTCAAACACTCCCAGGGCAGGTACAGGGTTAGATACAGAGTAAAGCTCCCTCTACACTGTCCCATCAAACACTCCCAGGGCAGGTACAGGGTTAGATACAGAGTAAAGCTCCCTCTACACTGTCCCATCAAACACTCCCAGGGCAGGTACAGGGTTAGATACAGAGTAAAGCTCCCTCTACACTGTCCCGTCAAACACTCCCAGGGCAGGTACAGGGTTAGATACAGAGTAAAGCTCCCTCTACACTGTCCCATCAAACACTCCCAGGGCAGGTACAGGGTTAGATACAGAGTAAAGCTCCCTCTACACTGTCCCATCAAACACTCCCAGGGCAGATATGGCATGGATTAGACACACGGGAGGGGAGTCGGGGAGGTGAAGTAAGGGGGGGCTCAGAGGGAGCGGGCAGTATTGACTGAATCAAGGCAGCAGAGGGGAGGGAGCAGTAGGGAAAGAGGGGAGAGTGGGAGTGCAGGAGGAGGACAGAAAGGGGGGAGCTGGGTTGGGGGAGGTAGGAGCTGTGAAGGGGGGGGGCGGAGTCCACAGGCAGGGGAGGGGATCAGTTTGGAATTGGAACCAACGGGGGAGGCAGGAGTGCAAATAGCAATGTATTTTAACCCAGCAGGATAATGTGAGCTGCCAGCTTTAGTCGGGAGACCAGGTCCATCTTGGGGAGAGTATACTGAAAGGGATGGGAATGTCTGATTTATTTTTCTGTAAGGGGCCTCGGAAGCTGTGACTCTTAGCTCGGGAATATCGCTTTAAGTGGAAGGTGTCCCAGATCAGGAACCCTTGGCTTGTTACTAATGTGAACCTCCTGTCACATGTTCTGTTCAGTGGCCTGTGAGATTGGTTTCGTGCGGACTCGCTGCAGTATCTCAGGGCTGTGCGACATCTTGCATTTAAGACCTCGAGCTGGGAATTTAAAACAGGGCAACTTATCGAGAGCCCTCCCCCACCCGGTTGAAAAGCTTCCCCCCTTCCCCGGTTGAAAAGCCCCCTCCTCGGTCGGTCGAAAAGCTCCCCCCCAACCTCCCCGATCGAATAGCTCCCCCCCTTCCCCGGTCGAAAAGCTCTCACCCACCCCCCCCCCTCCACATCTCCCAGTTGAAAAGCCCCCTCTACTGGTCGAATAGCTCTCCACACCCGCCCCAGTCAAAGCTCCCCCTCCTGTTGAAAAGCTCACCCCCTTTCCAGGTCAAAAAGCTTCCCCCCCTCCCCAGTGGAAAAGCTCCACCCTCCGCCCCACCTCAAGCTCCCTCCCACCCCCCCCCCGGTTGAAAAGACCACCCCCCCCATCGATCGAAAAGCTTTCCTTGCTCCCACCTAGTCAAAATGCTCTCCTTCCCCACACAACCCCCCCAGTTGAAAAGCTCCCCCCCCCATCCCTCCCAGTCAAAGAGCCCCCCTTACCCCCCCCCCCATCCCGGTCTAAAAGCTATTCCCCCCACCCCCGGTCGAAAAGCTCTCTTTTCCCCCCCCACCCCGGTCGAAAAGCTCACGTTTTTTCTCCCCCCTCCCCCGGTCGAAAAACTGTCTATTCCGCCCCCCCCCCGGTAGAAAAGCCCTCTTTCCCCACCCCCACACTGGTCGAAAAGCTCTCGTTTTTACTCCCCCCTCCCCCCGGTCGAAAAACTCTCTCTTTAACCCCCTCCCCCCCCCCGGTCGAAAAGCTCTCTCTTTTTCCCCCCTCCCCCCCCCCCCCCCCCCCGGTCGAAAAGCTCTCTCTTTTTCCCCCCTCCCCCCCCCCCCCACCCCCGGTCGAAAAGCTCTCTTTTCTCCCCCCCCACCACGTCCCCCCGGTCGAAAAGCTCTCTCTTTTCTCCCTCCCCCTCCCCCCGGTCGAAAAGCTCTCTTTTCTCCCTCCCCCTCCCCCCGGTCGAAAAGCTCTCTCTTTTCTCCCTCCCCCTCCCCCCGGTCGAAAATCTCTCTTTTCTCCCCCCCCCCCCCTCCCCCCGGTCGAAAAGCTCTCTTTTCTCCCCCCCCACCACGTCCCCCCGGTCGAAAAGCTCTCTTTTCTCCCCCCCCCCCCCCCTCCCCCCGGTCGAAAAGCTCTCTTTTCTCCCTCCCCCTCCCCCCGGTCGAAAAGCTCTCTTTTCTCCCCCCCCTTCCCCCCAGTCGAAAAGCTCTCTTTTCTCCCCCCCCCCCCCCCCTCCCCCCGGTCGAAAAGCTCTCTTTTCTCCCCCTCCCCCCGGTCGAAAAGCTCTCTTTTCTCCCCCCCCCCCCCCCCAGTCTAAAAGCTCTCTTTTCTCCCCCTCCCCCCGGTCGAAAAGCTCTCTTTTCTCCCCCCCCCCCCCCCCTCCCCCCGGTCGAAAAGCTCTCTTTTCTCCCCCCCCCTCCCCCCGGTCGAAAAGCTCTCTTTTCTCCCCCCCCCTCCCCCCGGTCGAAAAGCTCTCTTTTCTCCCCCCCCTCCCCCCGGTCGAAAAGCTCTCTTTTCTCCCCCCCCCCCTCCCCCCGGTCGAAAAGCTCTCTTTTCTCCCCCCCCCCCCCCCCTCCCCCCGGTCGAAAAGCTCTCTTTTCTCCCCCCCCCTCCCCCCGGTCGAAAAGCTCTCTTTTCTCCCTCCCCCTCCCCCAGTCGAATAGCTCTCTCTTTCCCCCCCCCCCCCCCCCCTCGGTGCCACACATCAAGGGTGGAAAAAGTGGGTGAGAAAACGAGGGAAATTCAGGAAAGGATTTGTCCTCTCTGGTTGTCTAGCTCGGGTTTTTGAAGTCTGTTAATGTCCAGGTGGAGGGTTGAGGAGTCCCACTGTTTGGAGGGTTCTCGTACATCCGCCTGAGAGGGAAGGCAGGACCTCGGTTTAACGTTTTATCCGAAAGTCGGCACCTCCGACAGTGCAGCACTCCCTCGGTACTGCCACTGGGGTGTGCGTCCGCCTGGATTACGGGGCTCAAGCCTCTGGAGTGGGGGCTCGAACCCACGACCTTCTGACTCGGGAGGGAGGGAGAGGGCGCGGGAGGGAGGGAGAGGGCGCGGGAGGGAGGGAGAGGGCGCGGGAGGGAGGGAGAGGGCGCGGGAGGGAGGGAGAGGGCGCGGGAGGGAGGGAGAGGGCGCGGGAGGGAGAGAGAGGGAGAGAAAGAGAGGGAGAGAACGCGAAAGAAAGAACTATTCACTGGGTCAGGGCTGACGCCTAATTGTTATTTTCATTGTGCGTGCTTGGCCTGGGTCACGTCCGAGATTGAAGGAAGAGATTCCCTTCTCGTTGCTTGGGAGTGTATGTTCCCCTTGCATGTTAGCTGCCCCTGGGTTGGAGCAATCTCTCGGGATACTTAACAATAGATACATTTAGGATTTCTCAAATCAGAAGATTCTTTATCTATTAAAGGCCTATGGTCTGGGATACCAATGGAAAGAGTAGGAGGAAAGTTGAGGTTATAGGAACAGGAGGAGGCCATTCAGCCCCTCGAGCCTGTTCCGCCATTCAATTAGATCATGGCTGATCTGTATCTTAACTCCATTTACCCGCCTTGGTTCTGTAACCCTTAATCCCCTCACCCAACAAAAATCTATCAATCTCAGTTTTGAAATTTCCAATTGACCCCCGGCCTCGACAGCTTTTTGGGGGAGAGAGTTCCAGATTCCCACTCCCCTTTGTGTGAAGAAGTGCTTCCCGACATCACCCCTGAACGGCCTGGCTCTAATTTTAAGGTTCTGCCTCCTTGTTCTGGACTCTCCCCCCACCAGAGGAAATAGTTTCTCTCCATCGACCCTATCGAATCCTTTAATCATCTTAAACCCCTCGATTAGATCACCCCTTAATCTTCTGTACTCGAGGGAATACAAGCCCAGTCTGTGCAACCTGTCCTCGGAATTTAACCCTTTTAGCCCCGGTATCATTCTGGTGAATCTGCGCTGCACCCCCTCCAAGGCCAATAAATCCTTCCTGAGGTGCGGTGCCCAGAACTGAACGCAGTATCTCCAGATGTGGTCTAACCAGAGCTCTGTCCAGCTGTAACATAACCTCCACCCCTTTGTGTTCCAGCCCCTTTGAGATCAAGGTCAAGGGTTAGGTTTTCAAAACCTGTAGGTGGTAGCGGGGAGAAGGTCATGGGTTCGAGCCCCACTCCAGAGACTTGAGAGCAGCTATTCTAAGCTGAAGCTTCAGTGCCCAGTACTGAGGGAGTGCCGCACTGTCGGAGGTGCCGTCTTTCAGATGAGACGTTAAACCGAGGCCCCGTCTGCCCCTCTCGGGCGGGGGTGGAAGATCCCACGGCAGTGTTTTGAAGAAGAGCAGGGGAGTTCTCCCCGGTCGATATTCATCCCTCAACCAACATTATCTGGTTGCTGTTTGCGGGATCTTGCTGTGCACAAATTGGCTGCCGCATCTCCCTGCATTGCAACAGTGGCTACACTTCAAAAGAAGTACTTATTTGGGTGGAGAGCGCTTTGGGACGTCCTGAAAGGTGCTGTAGAAATGCAAGTCCCACAAACAGCAATGTGACCAAATAATCTCGGGCCTGCGGTTTAACATCTCATCGAGAGACAGCACCTCCGACAGTGCAGCACTCCCTCAGTACTGGCGGTGGGAGTGTCCGGCCTGGATTTTGTGCTCTAGTTTCTGGAGTCGGGGGGGTCTTAAACCCACGACTTTCTGACTCAGAGAGGCAAGATTGCTACCTGCTGAGACACGCCTGACTGCTTTTTGAGCTGATTATTTGTAGCTCAAACCCAGCGTTGCCTGTACGGGGACAGCGATTGCTCGAACAGTCCCGTGCGGTAAG
Organism: Heptranchias perlo; assembly: GCF_035084215.1. Classification (NCBI taxonomy): domain Eukaryota; kingdom Metazoa; phylum Chordata; class Chondrichthyes; order Hexanchiformes; family Hexanchidae; genus Heptranchias; species Heptranchias perlo. The sequence continues at coordinate 12,643,404 of NC_090366.1, read as the reverse complement.
TGGTTAAGTTTGTCAGGAAAGTCCCACACAAAACTATTTCCTCAGTATCCTTCCATAAACTGCTGTTCTGGTAAAATTGTCCAGGAAGTCTCCACTTATAAAAGTACAGTTTCACATCCCATTTGTTCCCAGAATTGAGTCAATCTGCAGAAGCGAGGAAAAAGGCAAATTTGCCCCCCCTCCCCCCCCGCCTTAAAGGGGCACGGGCTGTTTGGTGAGAGAGGCGTTGGAGTTTAATTCGATCCTGTGCGTCCGACAGCATTTTTGAATCGTTTCAGCACCCGTTGCGTCTTTGGAAACTTTTACACATTTGGCCAGCGCTCCCCAAAAGGGGTTTTGGGCGCGTTTTAGGGAGGCTGCGGAACCCAGAGAGGCAAAATCTCTCTCTCTCCGTGTGGCAACTGGGAAAGAAAGAACGAACTTGCATTTATATAGCGCCTTGCACGGCCTCAGGACGTCCCAAAGCGCTTTACAGCCAATGAAGTACTTTTTTGAAGTGTGGTCACTGTTGTAATGTAGGAAACGCGGCAGCCGATTTTCGCACAGCAAGATCCCACAAACAGCCAATGTGATAAATGACCAGATGATATGTTGTTAGTGATGTCGGTTGAGGGGTGAATATTGGCCCCAGGAAACTGGAGGGGAGGGTGTTCTTCTACATTCACCTGAGATCGCTTCAGTTTAACGTCTCATCCAAAAAGACGACACCTCTGACAGTGCAGCACTCCCTCAGTACTGGCACTGGGGAGTGTCGGCCTGGATTATGGGACCCGAGTCTCCGGAGCGGGGGCTCGAACCCACGACCTTCTGACTCAGAGGCGAGAGGGAGAGTGCTCCCCACTGATCCACGGCCTACACACTGAAATGCAGGCGCTCGGGTTGTCCATCTGTTTTGTGGCTTCTGGTGAGACGGAGTGGGTGGAAACTATTCCGCCAGGGAAGGATGTGGTAGGCTCAGTTCACCAGATGCCTCGTGGTTTGGGTAACCCGTCAGTCCCTCATTGGGCCATCCATCATCTTCCATTGTAGCAGGTGGCTGCAGTGCCCGAATGAGGTAATGACACAGTTGGTAGTGGCCCACATTGGCATGACGTATAGCCTGCCAGGTCCGCCATCAGTTCCTGATTCTTGACCGCACTGGCTTCTCCACATCCCCCCACCGTTTGTCTCCGGGTGAGATCTCCTTAGGAGGGCCGCCCGCTAATCTGGACTCACGGCAAGATCTCGGGAGAGTGTCAGCCGTGGCTCAGGAGGTGGTGGGCTCGAGCCCCCACTCCAGAGACTTGAGCCCCGTAATCCAGGCCGACGCTCCCCGCTGCCAGCACTGAGGGGGTGCTGCACTGTCGGAGGTGCCGTCTTTCGGAGGAGACGTTAAACCGAGGTTCCCCGTCTGCCCCTCTCAGGTGGGACGTAAAAGATCCCACGGCCACTATTTCAAAGAAGAGCAGGTGAGTTCTTCCCGATGTACAAAAGCAAGGAAGTTATGCTAAATCTTTATAAATGTTGTGTTCAATTCTGGGCACCGCACTTTAGGAAGGATGTCAAGGCCTTAGAGAGGGTGCAGAGGAGATTTACTAGAATGGTGCCAGGGATAGAAACGTAGAAAATAGGAGCAGGAGCAGGCCATTCGGCCCTTTGAGCCTGCCCCGCCATTCAATATGATCATGGCTAATCCTCTATCTCAATACCATATTCCCGCTCTCTCCCCATACCCCTTGATGCCTTCTGTGTCTAGAAATCTATCCAGCTCCTTCTTAAATATATATTTTTTTTATTCGTTCATGGGATGTGGGTGTCGCTGGCGAGGCCGGCATTTATTGCCCATCCCTAATTGCCCTTGAGAAGGTGGTGGTGAGCCGCCTTCTTGAACCGCTGCAGTCCGTGTGGTGAAGGTTCTCCCACAGTGCTGTTAGGAAGGGAGTTCCAGGATTTTGACCCAGTGACGATGAAGGAACGGCCGATATATTTCCAAGTCGGGATGGTGTGTGACTTGGAGGGGAACGTGCAGGTGGTGTTGTTCCCATGTACCTGCTGCTCTTGTCCTTCTAGGTGGTAGAGGTCGCGGGTTTGGGAGGTGCTGTCGAAGAAGCCTTGGCGAGTTGCTGCAGTGCATCCTGTGGATGGTACACACTGCAGCCACTGTGCGCCGGTGGTGAAGGGAGTGAATGTTTAGGGTGGTGGATGGGGTGCCAATCAAGCAGGCTGCTTTATCTTGGATGGTGTCGAGCTTCTTGAGTGTTGTTGGAGCTGTACTCATCCAAGCAAGTGGAGAGTATTCCATCACACTCCTGACTTGTGCCTTGTAGATGGTGGAAAGGCTTTGGGGAGTCAGGAGGTGAGTCACTCACCGCAGAATACCCAGCCTCTAACCTGCTCTTGTAGCCACAGTATTTATATGGCTGGTCCAGTTAAGTTTCTGGTCAATGGTGACCCCCAGGATGTTGATGGTGGGGGATTCGGCGATGGTAATGCCGTTGAATGTCAAGGGGAGGTGGTTACACTCTCTTGTTGAAGATGGTCATTGCCTGGCACTTATCTGGCGCGAATGTTACTTGCCACTTATCAGCCCAAGCCTGGATGTTGTCCAGGTCTTGCTGCATGCGGGCTCGGACTGCTTCATTATTTGAGGGGTTGCAAATGGAACTGAACACTGTGCGATCATCAGCGAACATCCCCTTTTCTGACCTTATGATGGAGGGAAGGTCATTGATGAAGCAGCTGAAGATGGTTGGGCCTAGGACACCGCCCTGAGGAGCTCCTGCAGCAATGTCCTGGGGCTGAGATGATTGGCCTCCAACAACCACTACCATCTTCCTTTGTGCTAGGTATGACTCCAGCCACTGGAGAGTTTTCCCCCTGATTCCCATTGACTTCAGTTTTACTCGGGCTCCTTGGTGCCACACTCGGTCAAATGCTGCCTTGATGTCAAGGTCAGTCACTCTCACCTCACCTCTGGAATTCAGTACTTTTGTCCATGTTTGGACCAAGGCTGTAATGAGGTCTGGAGCCGAGTGGTGCTGGCGGAACCCAAACTGAGCATCGGTGAGCAGGTTATTGGTGAGTAAGTGCCGCTTGATAGCACTGTCGACGACACCTTCCATCACTTTATGATTGAGAGTAGACTGATGGGGCGGTAATTGGCCGGATTGGATTTGTCCTGCTTTTTGTGGACAGGACATACCTGGGCAATTTTCCACATTGTCGGGTAGATGCCAGTGTTGTAGCTGTACTGGAACAGCTTGGCTAGAGGCGCAGCTCGTTCTGGAGCACAAGTCTTCAGCACTACAGCCGGGATGTTGTTGGGGCCCATAGCCTTTGCTGTATCCAATGCACTCAGCCGTTTCTTGATATCACGTGGAGTGAATTGAATTGGCTGAAGACTGGCTTCTGTGATGGTGGGGATATCGGGAGGAGGCCGAGATGGATCATCCACTCGGCACTTCTGGCTGAAGATGGTTGCAAACGCTTCAGCCTTGTCTTTTGCATTCACGTGCTGGACTCCGCCATCATTGAGGATGGGGATGTTTGCAGAGCCTCCTCCTCCCGTTAGTTGTTTAATTGTCCACCACCATTCACGACTGGATGTGGCAGGACTGCAGAGCTTTCATCTGATCCGTTGGTTGTGGAATCGCTTAGCTCTGTCTATGGCATGTTGCTTCCGCTGTTTAGCATGCATGTAGTCCTGAGTTGTAGCTTTACCAGGTTGGCACCTCATTTTTAGGTATGCCTGGTGCTGCTCCTGGCATGCTCTTCTACGCTCCTCATTGAACCACGGTTGATCCCCTGGCTTGTTGGTAATGGTAGAGTGAGGAATATGCCAGGCCATGAGGTTACAGATTGTGCTGGAATACAATTCTGCTGCTGATGATGGCCCACAGCGCCTCATGGATGCCCAGTTTTGAGCTGCTAGATCTGTTCTGAATCTATCCCATTTAGCACGGTGGTAGTGCCACACAACACGTTGGATGGTGTCCTCAGTGCAAAGACAGGACTTCGTCTCCACGAGGACTGTGCGGTGGTCACTCCTACCAATACTGTCATGGACAGATGCATTTGCGACAGGTAGATTGGTGAGGACGAGGTCAAGTAAGTTTTTCCCTCGTGTTGGTTCGCTCACCACCTGCCGCAGGCCCAGTCTAGCAGCTATGTCCTTCAGGACTCGGCCAGCTCGGTCAGTAGTGGTGCTACCGAGCCACTCTTGGTGATGGACATTGAAGTCCCCCACCCAGAGTACTTTCTGTGCCCTTACTACCCTCAGTGCTTCCTCCAAGTGGTGCTCAACATGTAGGAGGACTGATTCATCAGCTGAGGGAGGACGGTAGGTGGTAATCAGCAGGAGGTTTCCTTGCCCATGTTTGACCTGATGCCATGAGATTTCATGGGGTCCGGGGTCAATGTTGAGGACTCCCAGGGCCACTCCCTCCTGACTGTATATCACTGTACCGCCACCTCTGGTGGGTCTGTCCTGCCGGTGGGACAGGACATACCCAGGGATGGTGATGGAAAAAATATATTCAGTGACTTGGCCTCCACTGCCTTCTGTGGTAGAGAATTCCACAGGTTCATCACCCTCTGAGTGAAGAAATTTCCCCTCATCTCGGTCCTAAATGTCCTACCCCGTATCCTGAGACTGTGACCCCTCCGTTCCGGACCCCCCAGTCAGGGGACACATCCTCCCTGCATCCAGCCTGTCGAGCCCTGTCAGAATTTTATATGATATGGATGAGGGACTTCAGTTATGTGGAGAGACTGGAGAAGCTGGGATTGTTCTCCTTAGAGCAGAGAAGGTTAAGGGGAGATTTAATCGAGGTGTTCAAAATCATGAGGGGTTTTGATAGAGTAAATAAGGAGAAACTGTTTCCAGTGGCAGGAGGGTCGGTAACCAGAGGACACAGATTGAAGATAATTGGCAAAAGAACCAGAGGGGGAGATGAGGAGAATGTTTTTTACGCAGCGAGTTGTTCTGATCTGGAATGCGCTGCCTGAAAGGGCGGTGGAAGCAGATTCAATAATAACTTTCAAAAGGGGAATTGGATAAATACTTGAAGGTGAAAAATTTGCAGGGCTATGGGGAAAAAGCAGGGGGGGAGTGGGTCTAATTGGATAGCTCTTTCAAAGAGCCAGCACAGGCATGATGGACCGAATGGCCTTCTTCTGTGCTGTATCTTTCTATGATTCCCTGTGAGACTCCCTTTAAAAGGGGTCCCTGATGGAGAGACTCCCTTTAAAAGGGGTCCCTGATGGAGAGACTCCCTTTAAAAGGGGTCCCTGATGGAGAGACTCCCTTTAAAAGGGGTCCCTGATGGAGAGACTCCCTTTAAAAGGGGTCCCTGATGGAGAGACTCTCTCTTTAAAAGGGACAGAGAAACCCCCCCTTTAAAAGGGGTCCCTGGCGGAGAGACTCACACAAGAGATGAACGAATGTTTCGGATGCGGTGTCTCATTGGCCCGGATTTTGTCTGTTTCTGTTGCTGTTGTTTGCATCATTTAATCAAACAAATTAACCAATATTCTGGCGAGCAAGCTGGCCATCTGTTCCTGAATGTTTAATTAATGGGGAGACAGAATCGGCTGAAGTGAGACAATGAATCTGACCTGTTTATATCTGGGTCTGTTTTATACTGAAGCTCGAGTTGCCCGAGGAGTCGAGGGGGAGGTGTGGCCCTGAGCGAGAAAGAACTTGCCTTTCTACAGCACCTTTCCCCACCTCAAGATGTCCCGAAGTGCTTTACAGCTAATGAAGTATTTTTTTATATCGTGGTAGTCACTTGTAATTTAGGGAAACGCGGCAGCCAATTTGCGCACAGCAAGATCCCGCTAGCCATGATGAGATCATTGGCCAGGTCATCTGTCGTTGCTGTTGGTGATGTAACGTGTACAAGATATTCAGACTCCTTTCGCGGGAATGATTAGCGAACAAAATTTGACACCGAGCCCCATAAGGAGATATTCGGACAGGTGACCAAAAGCTTGGTCAAAGAGGTAGGTTTTAAGGAGCGTCTTAGGATCATAGAAAGGTTACAGCATGGATGGAAGCCCATCGAGTCCGTGCCGGCTCTATGCAAGAGCAATCCAGCTAGTCCCACTCCCCCGCCCTTTCCCCGTAGCCCTGCAAATTTTTCCTTCCAAGAACTTATCCAGTTCCCTGTTGAAGGCCATGATTGAATCTGCCTCCACCACCCCCTCGGGCAGTGCATTCCAGATCCTAACCACTCGCTGGGTAAAAAAGTTTTTCCTCATGTCGCCTTTGGTTCTTTTGCCAATCACCTTAAATCCATGCCCTCTGGTTCTTGACCCTTCCGCCAATGGGAACAGTTTCTCTCTATCTACTCTGTCTAGACCCTTCATGATTTTGAACAGCTCGATCAAATCTCCTCTCAACCGTCTCTGTTCCAAGGAGAACAATCCCAGCTTCTCCAGTCTATCCACGTAACTAAAGTCCCTCATCCCTGGAATCATTCTAGTAAATCTCTTCTGCACCCTCTCTAAGGCCTTCACATCTTTCCTGAAATGCCCAGAACTGGACACAATACTCTATTTATAAAGACCAGGATCCCATATGCTTTTTTTAACCACTTTTTCAACCTGCCTTGCCAATGATTTGTGCACATATACCCCCAGATCTCTCTGTTCCTGTACCTCTTTTAGAATTGTGTCCTTTCATTTAAATTGCCTCTCTTCATTTTTCCTACCAAAATGCATCGCCTCACATTTTTTTGCGTTAAAAGGAGGAGAGAGAGAGGCGGAGAGGTTTAGGGAGGGAATTCCAGAGCTTAGGGCCCAGGCAGCTGAAGGCACGGCCGCCAATGGTGGAGGGATGGAAATCGGGGGATGCGTGAGAGGCCAGAATTGGAGGAGCGCAGAGATCTCGGAGGGTTGTAGGGGCTGGAGGAGGTTACAGAGACAGGGAGAATGGGGAGGGTGTTGTGAGGCCATGGAGGGATATATATCCCACCAGCAGTGTGGCTGGTCCAGTTCAGCTTCTGGTCAACTCTCAAGGGGTTGATGGTCGGGGACAGGTGGGGGTCGATGGTGGGACACGGGAGGTTAAAGGTCAAGGAGAGGCTGCTGGGCATTCTCTTGTTCGAGCCTGTCGTCACCTGGCTCTCGCGATTGCCCGCTTGCGAACCCAAGTCCGTATGTGATCCAGGTTCCGCTCTGGGCTGGGGCCGGAATAGTCAATGAGAAGCCTCACCCCTGACCTCGTGACGGAGGGAAAAGTCATTGTCCTGGCAGCCGAACGTGGAGTTCAGTCTGTCGAGGGTCAGAGGTGAGAGTGCAAACAAGACAAGGGAGTACCCAATAAATGGGAGGATACTGAGAGTTGTCCCGAGAGGGACCTTGGAGTGCATGTCCACAGATCCCTGAAGGTAGCAGGACAGGTAGATAAGGTGGTTAAAAAGGCATTCGGGATACTTTCCTTTATTAGCCGAGGCATAGACTATAAGAGCAGGGAGGTTATGCTAGAACTGTATAAAACACTAGTTAGGCCACAGCTTGAGTATTGCATACAGGTCTGGTCACCACATTACAGGAAAGATGCGATTGCACTGGAGAGGGTACAGAGGAGATTTATGAGGATGTTGCCAGGGCTGGAGAATTTTAGCTATGAGGAAAGATTGGCTGGGGTTGTTTTCTTTGGAACAAAGGAGGCTGAGGGGAGATTTAATTGAGGTGTATAAAATTATGAGGGGCCCAGATAGAGTGGATAGGGAGGACCTATTTCCATTAGCAGAGGGGTCAATAACCAGGGGGCATAGATTTAAAGTAATTGGTAGAAGGATTAGAGGGGAGCTGAGGAGAATTTTTTTCCCCCCAGAGGGTGGTGGGGGTCTGGAACTCACTGCCTGAGAGGGTGGGGGAGGCAGAAACCCTCAACTCATTTAAAAAGTACTTGGATGTGCACTTGAAATGCCGTAACCCACAGGGCTACAGACCAAGCGCTGGAAAGTGGGATTAAGCTGGATAGCTCTTTTTCGGCCAGCACGGACGCAGGGGGCCGAATGGCCTCCTTCTGTGCCGTGACTTTCTATGATTCTGTGAATTCAGAGGTCTTTTTTTAACCAATACCCCTGACCTCAAGGGTCGCGATCGGAACCAAGGGGAGACGACATGGTATTTTTTAACAGAGGCTTGCGGGCAGAGGCTGCATTGACCTTCGACCCATCGGCGGGAAAACAGTGATCTTATCGTGCTTCTTTAATTTGTAAAAAGAGAGTTTGAATTCCTGCCAAACTCCCTGCTAGCTGTAAAGTAGCAAATAGGAAGAGTGTTGCTTCACAAAAAATAAATTAACTTGGAGACATGCTGTTCAATGTTTATAACAAGATAGCTAAAAGATCTCAGGCTATTAGTTTAACCAGAACAAAAGCTATCAGATAAGCAATTAACATGTAATCATTGACAGGGGTCTGGGCACACTGGTGTTATGACATGTACAAGGAGTTTAAGATAATAGGGTTGACGCTGCTGTTTGTGTTTATGCCTCGTACTCTGCTCCTGTATCTGATACACACAATGGATTGTAACCAGTGTCTGGCAGGGTCGTCTCTGTGTTGGGGTCGACTGCCCTGCGCTGGGGTTGTGGTAAGAGAGGCTACAATCAGCCTGAGTGCCCTGGTCTCCAGGGAAAAGAGCAGTCAGTGTTACTGCTCCTGACTTTGGTTTCAGTCTTTGTCTCGCGCACTCTCTCTCTCTCTCTCTTTCACATATGCACACTCACTGTCTCTCCGTCTCCCTCTCGCTGTCTGTCTCTCTTTCTCTCTGTGTCTCTCTCTCTCTCACTGTCTCGCGCTCTCTATCTCTCTTGCTCTCTCACTCGCTCTCTCCCCTGACTCTTTCTCTCCTCTCTTTCTTTCTGTCCCACTCTCTCTTTCTCTCTTGCTCTGTCTTGCTCTCTCTGTCTGTCTCTCTTTCTCTCTCTTGCTTTCTCCGTCTCTGTCTCCGTCTCCGTCTCTGTCTCTGTCTCTGTCTCTGTCTCTGTCTCTGTCTCTGTCTCTGTCTCTGTCTCCGTCTCCGTCTCCGTCTCCGTCTCCGTCTCCGTCTCCGTCTCCGTCTCTTTCTCCGTCTCTTTCTCCGTCTCTTTCTCCGTCTCTTTCTCCGTCTCTGTCTCCGTCTCTTTCTCCGTCTCCGTCTCCTTCTCCGTCTCCTTCTCCGTCTCCTTCTCCGTCTCCGTCTCCGTCTCCGTCTCTTTTTCTCTTTCTCCGTCTCTTTCTCCGTCTCTTTCTCCGTCTCCTTCTCCGTCTCCGTCTCCATCTCCGTCTCCGTCTCTTTTTCTCTTTCTCCGTCTCTTTCTCCGTCTCTTTCTCCGTCTCTTTCTCCGTCTCTTTCTCCGTCTCTTTCTCTGTCTCCGTCTCTGTCTCTTTCTCCGTCTCTTTCTCCGTCTCTTTCTCCGTCTCTTTCTCCGTCTCTTTCTCCGTCTCTGTCTCCGTCTCTGTCTCCGTCTCCTTCTCCGTCTCCTTCTCCGTCTCCTTCTCCGTCTCCTTCTCCGTCTCCGTCTCCGTCTCCGTCTCCGTCTCCTTCTCCGTCTCCTTCTCCGTCTCCTTCTCCGTCTCCTTCTCCGTCTCCTTCTCCATCTCCTTCTCCTTCTCCGTCTCCGTCTCCGTCTCCGTCTCTTTTTCTCTTTCTCCGTCTCTTTCTCCGTCTCCTTCTCCGTCTCCTTCTCCGTCTCCTTCTCCTTCTCCGTCTCCTTCTCCGTCTCCGTCTCCGTCTCCGTCTCCTTCTCCGTCTCCTTCTCCGTCTCCTTCTCCGTCTCCTTCTCCGTCTCCTTCTCCATCTCCTTCTCCTTCTCCGTCTCCGTCTCCGTCTCCGTCTCCGTCTCTTTTTCTCTTTCTCTGTCTCTTTCTCCGTCTCTTTCTCCGTCTCTTTCTCCGTCTCTTTCTCCGTCTCCTTCTCCGTCTCCTTCTCCATCTTCTCCGTCTCCGTCTCCGTCTCCGTCTCCGTCTCTTTTTCTCTTTCTCCGTCTCCTTCTCCGTCTCCTTCTCCGTCTCCTTCTCCGTCTCCTTCTCCGTCTCCTTCTCCGTCTCCTTCTCCTTCTCCGTCTCCTTCTCCGTCTCCGTCTCCGTCTCCGTCTCCTTCTCCGTCTCCTTCTCCGTCTCCTTCTCCGTCTCCTTCTCCGTCTCCTTCTCCGTCTCCTTCTCCGTCTCCTTCTCCGTCTCCTTCTCCATCTCCTTCTCCTTCTCCTTCTCCTTCTCCGTCTCCGTCTCCGTCTCCGTCTCTTTTTCTCTTTCTCCGTCTCTTTCTCCGTCTCCTTCTCCGTCTCCTTCTCCGTCTCCTTCTCCTTCTCCGTCTCCTTCTCCTTCTCCGTCTCCTTCTCCTTCTCCGTCTCCTTCTCCGTCTCCGTCTCCTTCTCCGTCTCCTTCTCCGTCTCCTTCTCCGTCTCCTTCTCCGTCTCCTTCTCCGTCTCCTTCTCCGTCTCCTTCTCCGTCTCCTTCTCCGTCTCCTTCTCCATCTCCTTCTCCTTCTCCGTCTCCGTCTCCGTCTCCGTCTCCGTCTCTTTTTCTCTTTCTCTGTCTCTTTCTCCGTCTCTTTCTCCGTCTCTTTCTCCGTCTCTTTCTCCGTCTCCTTCTCCGTCTCCTTCTCCGTCTCCGTCTCCGTCTCCTTCTCCATCTCCTCCTTCTCCGTCTCCGTCTCTGTCTCCGTCTCCGTCTCCGTCTCTTTTTCTCTTTCTCCGTCTCTTTCTCCGTCTCTTTCTCCGTCTCTTTCTCCGTCTCTTTCTCCGTCTCTTTCTCCGTCTCTTTCTCCGTCTCTTTCTCCGTCTCTTTCTCCGTCTCTTTCTCCGTCTCTTTCTCCGTCTCTTTCTCCGTCTCTTTCTCCGTCTCTGTCTCCGTCTCTGTCTCCGTCTCTGTCTCCGTCTCTGTCTCTGTCTCCGTCTCTCTTTCTCTCACTCTCTCAGTCTCTCTCTGTCTGTCTCTCTCACTCACTCTCTCAGTCTCTCTCACTCTCACTCTCACTCTCTCCGTCTCTCTCACTCGCTCCGTCTCTCTCTCTGTCTTACTCTCGCTCTCTCTGTCTGTCTGTCTCTCTCTCTTGCTCTCTGTCTCCCTTTCTCTCTCTGTCTGTCTGTCTCCCTCTCTCTCTCTTGCTCTCTCATTCTCTCCGTCTCTCTCTCTTGCTCTCTCTGTCTGTCTGTCATTCTCTCTGACTCTCTGTCTCTCTCACTCTCTCTCTCTCTTGCTCCCTCTCTGTCTCTTTCTCTTTCACTCTCTCTGTCTCTCTTTCTCTCTCTTGCTTTCTCTGTCTCTCCCAGTTGAGAGCGAGTTGCTGCAGTGCATCCTACAGATAGTACACACTGCAGCCACGGTGGCGGAGGGAGTGGATGTTTAAGATGGGGGGATGGGCTGCCGATCGAGCAGACTGTTCTGTCCTGGATGCGGGCAAGCTTCTCAAGTGTTACAGCTGCCCCCATCCAGACAAGTGGAGAATATTACATCACAGCGTCCCGACAGTAAAGAGGCAAACATGTGCCGATCCCATATGTTCACGGGCAAGGAGGATACAATAAATCCATGTGTGTATATATATATACACCCCGGAATGGTGCAGTGCGAACTGATCACGTGTAATTCCTTTCACAGTAAGACAGTTTTTCGGAAAGCAAAACACCCATTGTAAGTTACTCCAACTTCAGTGATGGACCATTTGATTTTATTATCTCAGTGGGTAACACACTCTGGTCTCTGAGGCAGAAGACCATGGGTTCAAATCTCACTCCAGAGACTCGAGCCCATAATCTAGGCTGGCACTAGTCCAAAAGAGGGCACCTCAGGGACCTCGACACCGTCCCATCAAACACTCCCAGGGCAGATACAGGGTTAGATACAGAGTGAAGCTCTCTCTACACTGTCCCATCAAACACTCCCAGGGCAGGTACAGGGTTAGATACAGAGTAAAGCTCCCTCTACACTGTCCCATCAAACACTCCCAGGGCAGGTACAGCACGGGTTAGATACAGAGTAAAGCTCCCTCTACACTGTCCCATCAAACACTCCCAGGGCAGGTACAGGGTGAGATACAGAGTAAAGCTCCCTCTACACTGTCCCATCAAACACTCCCAGGGCAGGTACAGCACGGGTTAGATACAGAGTAAAGCTCCCTCTACACTGTCCCATCAAACACTCCCAGGGCAGGTACAGGGTTAGATACAGAGTAAAGCTCCCTCTACACTGTCCCATCAAACACTCCCAGGGCAGGTACAGGGTTAGATACAGAGTTAAGCTCCCTCTACACTGTCCCATCAAACACTCCCAGGGCAGGTACAGGGTTAGATACAGAGTAAAGCTCCCTCTACACTGTCCCATCAAACACTCCCAGGGCAGGTACAGGGTTAGATACAGAGTAAAGCTCCCTCCACACTGTCCCATCAAACACTCCCAGGGCAGGTACAGGGTTAGATACAGAGTAAAGCTCCCACTACACTGTCCCGTCAAACACTCCCAGGGCAGGTACAGGGTTAGATACAGAGTAAAGCTCCCTCTACACTGTCCCATCAAACACTCCCAGGGCAGGTACAGGGTTAGATACAGAGTAAAGTTCCCTCTACACTGTCCCATCAAACACTCCCAGGGCAGGTACAGGGTTAGATACAGAGTAAAGCTCCCTCTACACTGTCCCATCAAACACTCCCAGGGCAGGTACAGGGTTAGATACAGAGTAAAGTTCCCTCTACACTGTCCCATCAAACACTCCCAGGGCAGGTACAGGGTTAGATACAGAGTAAAGCTCCCTCTACACTGTCCCATCAAACACTCCCAGGGCAGGTACAGGGTTAGATACAGAGTAAAGCTCCCTCTACACTGTCCCATTGGCTCCATGTGACTTGTATCCGTTCCCTAGCTCTCTGAGACTGCTCTGAATGAACTCGCCAATTTCGTGCTCTGCCAGGTTTGGTGATGAGGGCCCTTCCCACTCGGAATCGGATTGTGACTATCCCTAACTCATTTCACGGGAGCTGGTGTGGGGGGTAGTGGGGAGGGGCCCTGGAGAGCGGACTTTGCAGATTGCTGCACATGAGTGGAGTTTCAGTGTCCACCGAATCCCACTTCGCATTGAACTGATCTGCCTTTTGTATTCTTGGCATCTGACGGTCTCCCGCTGTTCTGACAGACCCCTCCCCAATCCTCTCTGACATCTGCCCTTCTTCCAGATGCCGATATCTTCTCAGCCGCAAAAGCGTTCGTCATAATCCTCGAAACGGCTGACAGAGCCGTGCATGCTGCAGCAAATTGCAGGGAATTTTAACTCAAGGTGGCAGGACAAGTTGAGAAGGCTGTTAGTTTTTATTAAAAAAAGCAAAAGGAATTCTGGGCTTTATAAACAGAGGCGTCGAGAACATAGAATTACTTAAAATTTACAGCACAGAAACAGGCCATTCGGCCCAACTGGTCTATCCCGGTGTTTATGCTCCACACGAGCCTCCTCCCTCCCTACTTCATCTCACCCTATCAGCATATCCTTCTATTCCTTTCTCCCTCATGTGTTTATCCAGCTTCCCCTTAAATCCATCTACACTATTCACCTCAACTACTCCTTGTGGGAGCGAGTTCCACATTCTCACCGCTCTCTGGGTAAAGAAGTTTCTCCTGAATTCCCTATTGGATTTATTAGTGACTATCTTATATTTATGGCCCCCTAGTTCTGGTCTCCCCCCACAAGTGGAAACATCTTCTCTATGTCTACCCTATCGAACACTTTCATAATCTTAAAGACCTCTATCAGGTCACCCCTCAGTCTTCTCTCTTCTAGAGAAGAGCCCCAGCCTGTTTAATCTTTCCTGATAGTTATAACCTCTCAGTTCTGGTATCATCCTAGTAAATCTTTTTTGCACCTTCTCCAGTGCCTCTATATCCTTTTAATAATAATGAAACCAGAACTGTGCACAGTGCTCCAAGTGTGGTCTAACCCAGGTCTGTGGAGACCAGAACTGTGCACAGTGCTCCAAGTGTGGTCTAACCCAGGTCTGTGGAGACCAGAACTGTGCACAGTGCTCCAATTGTGGTCTAACCCAGGTCTGTGGAGACCAGAACTGTGCACAGTGCTCCAAGTGTGGTCTAACCCAGGTCTGTGGAGACCAGAACTGTGCACAGTGCTCCAAGTGTGGTCTAACCCAGGTTCTATACAACTTTAACATAACTTCTCTGCTTTACAATTCTATCACTCTGGAGATGAATCCCAGTGCTTGGTTTGCTTTTTCTAATGGCCTTATTAACCTGCGTCATTACTTTTAGTGATTTGTGTATCTGGACCCCCGCCCAAGAGCAGGATAAAGCTAAACATTTATAGAATTACAGGCCTCGATATTAACCCCCCAAGACAGGAGGGAGTGGGTCGGAAGGGGTTTAAACCATCAAATGGGCAAATCGCGACCCCAAAACGCCATGTATGTGCCCGTTGCCATTTTTAGGTCGGGGGGATATTGTGGGGGTCTGAGTGTCGGGCTGTGTCGAGGTGTGGGCCCAGGTTGACCAGGGGGTTGGGGGCAAACCCGGGCAGTGAAAGTGAGCCAGGAGCTGCTCGTTCCGCAAGCTAAGTGCACAAATTGTGGGCCAGGAGGAGCAGGAGTGCTCTCCCCACAGGCCTCTCAAGGAAGCCGTCGGCCTCCCCCAGTGATCGCCAGTCTCCTCCACCCCGCCTCTCCCCCGCCTCAGGGTCAGAGCATCGTACAGAACAGAAGGAGGCCGTTCGGCCCATCGTGCCTGTGTTGGCTCTTTGAAAGAGCTATCCAATTAGTCCCACTACCCCCCCACTGCTCTTTTCCCCCCGTAGCCCTGCAAATTTGGCCATTTCAAGTATTTATCCAATTCCCCTTTTGAAAGTTATTATTGAATCTGCTTCCACCGCCCTTTCAGGCAGAGCATTCCAGATCAGAACAACTCGCTGCGTTAAAAAAAAATTCTCATCTCCCCCTCTGTTCTTTTGCCGATCGCCTTAAATTTGTGTCCTCTGGTTACCGACCCTCCTGCCACTGGAAACAGTTTCTCCCCCTCTACTCGATCAAAACTCCTCCAAATTGTGAAACGCCTCTGTTAAACCTTCCCCTTAACCTTCTCTGCTCCAAGGAGAACAACCCCAGCTTCTCCAGCCTCTCCGCATTGGGTTGGATAATGGACAGAGACGGTCAACGGGAATGAATGTAGCATGCAAGAGCCCTGAGCTGAATGGCCAGGGAACCGCAGCAGAGATGCAACAGAGAACTGAGGATATCCTGAGGATGTCCCAAAGCTGATGAGGTACTTTTTGAAGTGCAGTCACTGTTGTAATGAAGGAAAATGCAGCAGCCGATTTGCGCACAGCAAGATCCCACAAAGATAAATGTCCAATTAACCTCTTTTCTGATGGTGTTGGTTGAGGGAGGCGTTGGGAGTGTCGGCCTGGATTATGGGGGGGGATCAAGTCTCTTGAACCCACGACCTCTGCCTCAGTCGCTACCAACCAACCCAAGGCTGACTCCACATCACCTCCGGCACAGCGCTGTGCAAAATCTCACGGTCGACCAGACCGGTTATGCGGGGGGAAAAAAAAAGAGGCAACAGCTTGAACAAGCTCCCAAACCGACCGTTCGAAAAATTCATTTCCAATTGTAGCTGGGATTTGGATCCAGGCAACAGAAAACGCGTCTGTTTGAATTGCAGTGAGGAATGAAACTATGCTGGGCCTCTGTAAATAGCACAAAGCTAACATGAAACTTAATGAAACCTTCCACACACAGTTGACAGGTAAAGTAATGAAAGTGACAGAAACACAGGAACTTTTTACTGTCTTATTTTTTTCCCCATCAGAGATATTTCATCAAAGCGAGCCCTGGGAATGAACTATAAAACCATGAATATCTAGGGGAGGGGGGGTTATTTTTTAGTCAATTCCCGTTTTCTCTTGACGCCACTTAATGGAGGGGCTTCCAATCAAATTAATGTCCCTCCATTAACTCATCCTACTGCCCAATCTTAGTTACAGATTACTTAGCCATTGATGGGTTGGAGTACGCTGAAGGGATCAGGGGATATGGGGGAAAAAGCGGGAACAGGGTACTGAGTTAGACGATCAGCCATGATCATTTTGAATGGCGGAACAGGCCCGAATGGCCTACTCTTGCTCCTATTTTCTATGTATTGTGGGCGGAGGGGAATTTATGCATTGGTTGTACCCCATCTGGAGTACCATATCTGGTTCACAAGGAACTAACACTAAACCTTTATAAAACACTGGTTAGGCCTCAGCTGGAGTATTGTCTCCAATTCTGGGCACCGCACTTTAGGAAGGATGTCAAGGCCTTGGAGAGGGTGCGGAGGAGATTTACCAGAATGGTCCCAGGGATGAGGGACTTCAGTTATGTGGAGAGACTGGAGAAGCTGGGATTGTTCTCCTTAGAGCAGAGAAGGTTAAGGGGAGATTTAATCGAGGTTTTCAAAATCATGAAGGGTTTTGATGGAGTAAATAAGGAGAAACTGTTTCCAGTGGCAGGAGGGTCGGTGACCAGAGGACACAGATTGAAGATAATTGGGGTAAGAACCAGAGGGGGAGATGAGGAGAATTTTTTTTACGCAGCGAGTTGTGATGATCTGGAACGCGCTGCCTGAAAGAGTAGTTTTTTTTATTCGTTCATGGGATGTGGGCATCGCTGGCGAGGCCGGCATTTATTGCCCATCCCTAATTGCCCCTTGAGAAGGTGGTGGTGAGCCGCCTTCTTGAACCGCTGCAGTCCGTGTGGTGACGGTTCTCCCACAGTGCCGTTAGGAAGGGAGTTCCAGGATTTTGACCCAGCGACGATGAAGGAACGGCCGATATATTTCCAAGTCGGGATGGTGTGTGACTTGGAGGGGAACGTGCAGGTGGTGTTGTTCCCATGTGCCTGCTGCCCTTGTCCTTCTAGGTGGTAGAGGTCGCGGGTTTGGGAGGTGCTGTCGAAGAAGCCTTGGCGAGTTGCTGCAGTGCATCCTGTGGATGGTACACACTGCAGCCACTGTG